>NW_026136883.1:150000-167500 GCF_905237075.1 Dicentrarchus labrax | reverse complement strand
ACACACACACACACACACTCACACACACACACACAGTAACACACACACACACACACACACACAGTAACACACACACACACAGTAACACACACACACACACACACACACACACACAGTAACACACACACACACACAGTAACACACACACACACACACACTCACACACACACACACAGTAACGCACACACACACAGACACACACACACACACACACACACACACACACACACACACACACACACACACAGTAACACACACACACACACGCACACACACACACAGTAACACACACACGCACACACACACACACACAGTAACACACACACACACACACAGTAATACACACTCACACACACACACACACACACACACACACAACGCACACACACAGTAACACACACACACACACGCACACACACACACAGTAACACACACACGCACACACACACACACACACACACACAAGTAACACACACACAGTAATACACACTCACACACACACACACACACACACACACACACACACACACACACACACAGTAACACACACACACCGGGGTCCAGGGGCGGCTGTGGCTCAGAGGGCTGTTAATCAGAAGGCTGTGGGTTCGATCCCCGGCTCCTGGTGCCACATGTCGAAGTATCCTTGAGCAAGATACTGAACCCCAAATTGCTCCCGATGCATCGGTGTGTGAATGTGTGTGAAAGGGTGAATGTGGCACGTAGTGTAAAAGCGCTTTGAGTGGTCGGAAGACTAGAACGGTGCTATACAAGTACAGGTCCATTTAACACACACAGTAACACACACACACAGTAACAAACACACACACACAGTAACAAACACACACACACACACACACACACACACACACACACACACACACACACACACACAGTAACACACACAGTAACAAACACACACAGTAACAAACACACACACACAGTAACAAACACACACACACACACACACACGCTGAAATATTTACAAAAACTCGACATCTTTGCATATTTATATTCAAATATAATCATATATATATATTATATAAACACAAACTGCATCATCAACCTGCAGTCTGCTGGACGTTTAAAGGATCAATCATCTGCAGCTTTAACACGTTAAGTGTCTGAATGCTGCTGGACGGACGCCACACCCCGAGCATGATGGGTAATTCACCGGTTTGTTACACTGAGGACTGAAAGCTGTTTTTCCATTTCTGTCAATCACTCATGCTGCCCTTTTCTTCCTGTTTCCTTTAGAGAAGAAGAGGATTTTGGGATTAAGGGGTAGATTACGGACACACACACACACACACACACACACACACACACACACACACACACACTGAGCCGTCACCCCCCCACTGAGGCATCCTGACTGGTGTTGAATGACTGCAGAGGGATGAGATTTGGCTGCTGAATGTGTGTTGATGTGACCCCGACTGAGCAGCAGTAAAAAGGTGAATGGAGCTGAGTGACGAGACCAGTGTGTGTGTGTGTGTATCTGTGTGTGTGTGTGTGTGTGTGTGTGTGTGTGTGTGTGTGTGTGTGTGTGTGTGTGTGTGTGTGTTAATGCTCTCCAGCAGTCTGGGGAGGAGATGTGGGACTTTTAAAACCTGCAGATTATCACAAACAAAAGCTAAATTAGCATCCGTCTGCAGGTGACGCTGCAGGTTTTTGTCCCCATGTTAAATCCTCCACTTTTTGAATGAGGTTTGGTGTGTCCGTTTTAGAAACTACCATTTCCATTAAAGCTCAGTTTATTTATTATATGTAAAATATTTCATTGTGTTCTGTACTTTCAGCAGAGTGACAGATAAACACAAACAACCACTGCAGTTAGAAACTGAGCACAATGAGCTGATAATGATCCAGATCAGTCAGTAATCAATACTCCCATTTTTAAGGCATTAATCAAACTACAACAACCCTATCAGACTTTTTGCAGTTAGATATTGTTTCTGTAGTTGAAACAAAATCCATATTAGGAGTTTGAATTCAACTAAAAGCTCCCTGCACCAAAACTCCCTTCAAGAAATATCACAGAAAACTCATTATCACTTTTTAATCACATAAATTGGACTTTTTACTCACAAATATGACTTTTTATTTTACAAATATGACCTTTTGTCATTTAATTAGTGGTGCTGACAAAATGAATTATACTTACTCGCAATGAATGTTAAGGATTATACTTATTAACAATAACTATATACAGAAGTGCTGGTTGGTGGATAAACACTGAATTAAACACCGTCTGTTGTGTATTAAGAGGAAATGAATTTGAGGTTAAGTTAATTTGAGATCTATAACGACGGTTTCAGCGTCTGTACAGTCGAACTTTGAGTCTTTGTGTGTTTGTGGAGGCGAACGAGGGAACCGAGGAATAAAAAGAAAGTAACGACTGTCGAGATGTAATTTATCTCCCTTTATCCTCGCTGACAGAGAGAGACAGAGCGGTCTGTCCGTCAGTCTGAGCGGCACAAAGGCGCCGGCGTCGTGGCGAAGGATTCAACGGACGACCTGCAGCTCTCACACTGATTAATGAACACACACACACTGTTGTTCCCATGCTGTCTGCATGTGATGAATGTTAATCAATCTCTCAGAGATGCTGAAGCTGCTGCTGGTGGGAAACAAAGTCTGTGTTCAAGATTCATTAAAGGAGCAGTTCACCTCCTCACACTGACACTTTTATTTATTTATTTATTTATTTATTTATTTGTTTGTTTGTTTGTTTGTTGGTCCAGGATTTCAGAAATACAACAGAGACGACCTCATTTAGTTTTGTGCTGCTCATTAAAAATTCAACATAACGTCTCTTTTCATAAACTACATTTTCAGCTGAGAAAGAAAAGCGAGATACAGCTGAAAGCTCTGGAAGAAGCTTGTAAACAGACGCAAACAGTTTTCATACAACTGCATTTTCTATCCATGCAGAGATTTAAAACTCACATGAAAAACACAACTTTTAGAATAATCGATGGACGGAGGTCAGTAGATTTTAGAGGTTTTATTTTTTAACTTTAGAATAACCGATGGGCGGAGGTCAGTAGATTTTAGAGGTTAACAAAAGTTCAAGAGATTTTCACATTTGCTCTCTGACATAAAATCCGTCAGTAAATAGCCCACCTGTGAATGTTAAAGCTTTTACGTGTCTTAAAAACCACGGCTGCTAAAATAATTACTGTTTTTAAAAGCAGCCAAACGTGTTTTTATTTTAAAGAGTTACTTAAACCTCGAATGAGTGCATTTACAGTTTCTGCCTAAAGAAAAATAGCTCAGACGTGAGGAAGCATTAAAGCTAACAAACTCAGTGTTTTTGTTTATATGTCTGCAATAAGGTCTGTTCCATTTATACAAATAGAAAATGGGAATTTTAAATATTGAGAGCCTATATAAGATCAGATAGTGTCAATGTAACATTAGTCTTAAAACCCAGAAGTTAGCATTTAAGCTAACGACGTAGACGGGTTTATTGAATGGGTTTCTGATGTCTGAAGTAAGGTCTCTAGTTAACACAAGGTCATTTTATTCTACGACATAAAATATGTTATTAAGTAAGTAACTGAAGTCAGTTTGTTTATGACCGTTTATGACATTAGCTTTTCACTTCTGATCACATTTACGTTTCAGACACTATAAAGTGTCAATGAATCACAAACCTTTGCCCACTACAGAGATCATTTTCTGCAGTAATCATAAGGAACCAGGGCGAAGCGAACTGCAGCACTTTGTTACATTCACTTGAAACAGAATCTTTGCTCACAAAAATATTTTTATTCTCTTCAGTTTAGTATCTACAAAATCATACAGAAATCAACACACTGTTTTAATGCTTTTAGTGATTTTCTGTGTAAAAAGCTGAAGAATCAAACTTCTATAAGATATAAAACAAATTATACAGGAAGGCATAAGTGTTTTTTGTCTTTACAGCATTTAAGATCTTTAATTACAACAGATTTCTGATTAATAACATGCAAGTAAATGTTAAAACTGAAGTGGTTCTCCCTTTAATAAAATCAACACAGTCACAGAAAAAGCACTCATGGTGAAACTGGGAGAGTCCCGGAAACATCGACAGAAAATGAGAAACAGTGAATGAACAATGTTGTTTATTGACTAAAATGCTGCATTGACAGTTTGGTTCAGTTGTAAAGTGTGAAACTGCAATAAAAACTGTTCAAACATCGAAAGGAGTGAGAACAATGAGCTGCCGATGAGCAAGGCACTTTAACACTTAGTCGCATCAGTATAAGACGGCCGGCTCACTTAAGGCCAGACAGTGAGTACATACCATCGCTGGTTTCATTGATCTGTTGTCACAATGAAATTTGGCAGATGTGTAAGATTTGGCGTCTTCACTGTCTCAAAATAACAAAACAAGCTCTTCAGTGTATTGATACTGCAGCTAGTGGAACAAACTGATTAACTACTTTTTGTTTTTATTGGTTGTTTTAAAACTGTTGAAATAAAACGTTTTCTTCTGGTGTCCCACAGGGCTCAATTCTTGGACCTTTGCTTTTTTTGTCCAACTATTAACACTGTGGCCCAAAATATCTCAACAGCTACTGGATGGATTAACATGATATTTGGGACGGACATTCCTCGTCTTCATCATCCTAAAATGAACAAATAGAAGCTCTTCTCCTGATAAATGCTGCAGAGTTTGACAAACAACTAGAAAAATGTGGCACCTTCATGATTTTATTGATGTTTTAAACCTGGAAAAATGAATAAAAACTATCTGGTGTTCCACAAGGTTCGATGTTCGGACCTTTTTTTTGCCAAACAAGCAATATTTTTGTACGGACAAAAAAGCTTCCATGGACTGAAATTTAGTTACTTTTCTGATTTTTCTATTGTTAAGTCGTCCACTGAGATTAAATATATATTCTGTTTACATAAATGTATTGATTTATACTGACAGCTCAGGTTAGCCCTGTTAATCTTTAGCCCTTTATTATTGATGTCAAAATTAAGAAGACGTAGTTGCCTCCATTGATTTGCAAAAGGACATGTTGTTGTTAAGGCTACATGTGAAATAACGAAATTGTTATAATTCTAGCGGAAACTGTCAGTAAAGAATCTCCGTCATCGTAAAAATTGGACGAAATTTATACTGACACTACATGATTTAATATTTCAAATAATAATTATAAGTCTAATAATCGGGACTCAATCTATAAGTCTATATTATTATTATTATATATTATAGTCTATATCACCATCACTGTTTACATTTATGATGTCTTATTTATTCTCCTGTACAGCACTTTGGGCAACTTTGGTTGTTTTTAAAGTGCTTAACAAATAAAGTTGGATTGGATTAGATATAACATTAAAGGGCTGTTGGTTCGGGACATTAATTGACTAGCCATCAAACATTTATGATATTAATTTGATTATTTAAATATATATATTTTAACAGCCACCTGTTGAAACTGAACATTTTGTTAATGTGTTAGTTTGTTGTTCAAAACATGAATTAAATCGCACCTCTCCCGGCCTGAACCTGGTCGGCGCCACTGTAAATCATCTGACCTCCGACCTCTCGGAGGCAGTGTTCGGTGCCGGCAGTGGTAACTGGGAGGCTGCCTTCCGGCCCCGCTACAGTGCTAGTAGTGTAAACAAACTTCCTCCGCTAACTAGCTAGTGGCAGCAGCTTATAAAAAAAATCTACAATGCAACAATCCTGATACCTTTATCCTGGTGACAAGGCGCAGGCCCCCGAACAGAGTTTAGCACCATTTGGTTTTCTAAAACTATCTGACTAATGAAAAGTGCGTCAGTTGGTCGACTATTAGAGGACCGCCCTGCACGTTATCCTGCTTAATTTCTACCTTAATGTTTGAGTGGCACATTGTCTTCTGTCGCTACTTTTATTTAACATTGATTATCAGGATTCTCCCAGATGAGGTCAGGAGGTCGGGACGGACGAGGCTCCACAACAACCCACCGATATTAAAAAACTTGTGTTTAGATACAGATGTTGCCTGAAGGAAAATCTGCATCCCAAATTACTAAAACATGCAAGAGCAACAACTGCTTGGAAATCCTTCTCCACAAACTCGTGGCTACATGAAGCTCTTTGGGTAAACATCAAACAGTCTGTGTTATTCTTTTGGGGTTGAATGAAGAATTATCTGGAAAACGTTCTGCAGTGATGAAGAGTTTTTTCAAATAACTAACGCAGAGTGTTGCAGATATTTCACAGGGTTTTTTGGGAAGGGGCAATATGTGGCACAGATGTGGATTTTGCTCTCCAACCTTCAGCATTAAGATGTGAGTGCTCGTCCACGTTTTCATGTAAAGTGGCGACTGAGTCTTTTTCCAATTTGGGGGTTTCATAAAAACAGGAAATGAGCGTGAATTTATAGCTTTTAACACCTCGCTTTGGTAATCCGACCACTTCAGTGTTGTCCTTGAAATCCCAAAGACACGCCGATTGATTTTTATTTTTCCCGTGTGATTCCTCTCTTATTGGTCTGATTTATACTCATGCAACTCTGCTTTCAATTCCCGTCTGGAGGGATTTGTACTGCTGTCATTTATTATCTTTTTATTGTGTGTAAAACTCTTTGTACATCTGTTTGGAAAACCATTGTTTGGTTATTGTTCTAGGCAGACTGTCTAATGTGGTTCTTGTTCTGTGCTTGGGTTCACCCATTTGAGGAAATACTTTCTTGTTTCACATTAAATGCCGAAATCACCAAATTCCCAAAGCCCCAAAGAGGTCAAATTCAAAGGTCGGGGACGAGAGAAGCACCAGGAAAAAGTCAGTTTGTGTTTTTCTTTTTTACTGATGAAGGGCGAAGGGGGGATGTGATTCAGAGGAGGTGGGTGAGATGAGTTTTCAGGCACAACGGAAGCTGTGGAGGGACTTCAGTCTGTTTGCAATTATGGATAAACATACTGGAAGCCAGAGAGTTGGTTTCGGTGGAAGCAGGCACACATTCCTGCGGGCCGGCGAACATCGGAGCCGGGTCGCGGCGAGGTGAACGAGCCAGGGGGAAAAACAGGCATTCGACCTGAAGCCTGCCTGAGCGTGCGTCTCCGATGTCTGACTGGAACGTCTCGGGGCTAGGTGGATACTTTGTTTACCCTCCGAGGGAAATCCCAAACCACCACGCTCCCCGTTGTTGATGAAGGTCAGAGGTCAGAGGCAGCTCCCCTGCAGCCGGTAAGGAGCTCGAGTTCAGATTGTGACGAGAGTTTGACACTAAAATTGTTCCTTTAAGCCGCAACCCTCACAGAAGCTACAATAATTTTATTACCTACAAATAACTTTATTCTCTCTTCAAAATAAGTTGTTCTGCATGTACTGTTAAATCTATAATCATTAAACAGTCTATAAACTCTACAGCTATGTTCTATATGTAGTTGATTCAATCAATAATCTATAATAAATGGCGTCATATCCCCTTTGTGCCTGCGTCAGCGTTGTGGTTGTCTGCCAGAAGCTGTCATACATTGACTGTTGATCCAGTCTGAAGCCACATTGTTACCATCCACTGTTTAGATCTTGGTGCTTTTTAACTCTAGATTTGAACCGGATGAAGGATTTTAGTCATCGGACGTCTGGATCTTAAGTTATCAGAGAAACAAGCTGACCTAACATTAGTTAACTGCTAACGTAGCTGCCGTTAGCGTGCAACCGAACGGGGAACACAACCTCCGAGACAGACAGAGGACAGTTTGACGACAGCGGTACCGAGGTGAATTATGGAGTTTCCAGATGGACTTGTTACTAAAAGAAGCTAATGAACGTAATGTTAGCTGCCGTTAGCTCGTTGCAGAAGGTGCTAGAAGTCAAACTGTCCTCTGTCGGTCTGTTTCTGGGGGACGTAGCACAGCTTTAGCGCTGTTGGCTGCCGTTCTGTTCACAGGGACTTTGAGGAGGTGATTTCAGCATTAGAGTTGTCGTGGCGCCTCCTGTTGAACCTTATTAAAATACTTTATGGTGTTTAATTTTCCGAACGCTCTCTTCTGGTCTGCAGTGTGTACGAACATAAACGTGTCTTTGTTTCTGTAATCTCGCGTTCTTCAGGTTTTCTCTTTAACGCAACCTCATAAAGGATCTGTCTGTCTCTGTTTCCCACCGCTCTCCCCCCCCTCGCTCACCCCCCTCGTTAACTTTCTCTCTCAGTCCACCAGTGATTTGAGGTCGGGCAGCCCTCTCAGCTTCAGGTCCAGCAGCATCTGACCGTAGGCTTTACCCTGAGGAAACAAAGCATAAAAAGTTTGTTCGTACGACGTGAACATGTGTGTTTCCACCTCCAGTGTGTGTGAATTTACAGGTTGTGTGTGTTGGGGTTTTATGGGAGTGTGTGAGGTGTGTGTGTTAGCACATTGTGAGTCTTTGATGTGCTGTGGATTCCTGCGAGGCGGTAAAAAGCTTTACAGGAGGGAGGGAGGAGGAGGAGGGTGAAAGGCAACAAGAGGAAGGTGGAAAGACTTCAAATACCTTCAGCAGCAGCAATGTTAGCTGAATATTTTCCATCACTGACTGTTGCTGGCGCACACAACCTCGTCTACCTAACTTTAGCCGTCGCATTCGTAGTTTGGCTTCGTCTTGTAAACGAGACCTTGTGAGTGTTTCTTGTTCTGTGGGATTATTTTGTGAAAACCTTTAAAATGTGTAAGTTTTACGCTGAGATCTCGTGTTTGTGTTGTTCTTGAATATAAAATAATAAAACCTTTTGTGTGATTTCTTTAGAGACAAATGAATAGTTGTGTTTGAAAGATATTTAGTTCCAACTGTCGCAGATTTTTATTGGGAAACAACAAAATACTTTTCTTATCAGTGAAATATATTAATCTAAATATCTTTCTGAAAAGGTACATTTTATAATTTATATTAATGTTAATATATAATTTATGGTTAGCGTTTCCATTTTCTGCTTGCAGTTTATAAAAAAAATCTAATTAATACAAACAATATAAAGCTCAGTGGGATTATTCTGTGAAATTCTTTAAATTTAGAACTTTTGTTTTCAGTGTTATAATCAATATTTGTGTGCAGTTTAATTTTACAAATTAAGCTAAAACCAGAGTTTAGATTAAAAACACAAACTGTCACTAAATATATAAATAACACATTATATATTTAAATTTTGTCACTGTGAGGCTGCAGTTTCAAGCTGTTTGAAGCAAAAGAAAAACAGTGTTTGGAGGCGGCGAGAGAGACGAGGTGATGAAAGAGAGACTTCAGAAACAGGAAGTGTGTGTGTGTGTGTGTGTGTGTGTGTGTGTGTGTGTGTGTGTGTGTGTGTGTGTGTGTGTGTTACCTGGGGGTCGCTGCGTAGAGACGCCACCCCTCCTCCTCCCAGTGAACTCTGCAGAACAAAGTTGAGCCCGTGGATCCCCGGCAGAGTGTATCTGCAGACCACAGCAACAGTTTAAAAAAAAAAAAAAAAAAAACACACCTCGTAACCACGGCAACGCCAACCTTCGCACGTTTAAAACACACACGCCAGCACAGCCTGGCACCATGTGGCGGTTTATTGCACACAATTACTCGTTAATGTGTGTGTATGTAAAAAAAACCTGAGTGTGTGTCTGTTAGCAGTTAAATGTGTGTGTGTGTGTGTGTGTGTGTGTGTGTGTGTGTGTGTGTGTGTGTGTGTGTGTGTGTGTGTGCCTCCCACAGGGTTTAACGAGCGGTGGAGGTGCACTAATGAAGGGTCTGTGGCGGCGGGGAGGCGTTTCAGGGGTGCGAGAGGAGATGCAGGTCAGCGAGCTTTACGGCCTCCACCTCTTCATTACGCTAATCGCTAACACGCCGCGGCGCCGAGTCATCGCTCAAACATGTCCGCCGGCAGCGCACGTGTTCCGATATTCGTTCCCCAAAAAAAGACATCATCATGTTTAATGCTAATTATCCTGTAAACACGATAACACGCTAAACATACATGTTTTCTGATGGTTTCTCTTTCCCTGTGTTTTTCTTTTTTCACTTAGACATGCATCAAAGTTAAAATACAGTAGAAACAAATACACAAAACAACAATAAACACTCGTCAATGTCACATTTGACCCAAGTAGCCAATCACAATTAAGCAAAAGGCTTTTGATGCCACATCTTTTACATAATACAAGTTAGTTCACCTGGAGCTCGACTCCTGCTTGATCTTTTTTCCGTTAATCATATTGATCGCTTGCCAAAACCAGCGTTTGTGAAAGTGCCGAGTTGCTATCTAGCTATAGAGTTTAGAATTGCACAGAATAACGCTGCTATTCCCTTATTCATATTCTCTGCCTCTCGTTTGAATAAAACTAAAGAGGTTAGTGTAGCTGCTGCTAGCATCTGTTATATCAGAAAAGATGTTTTCTCTCGTCTCCCGACTAACCTCGGTAAAAGTTTGATTGCGTTATATTGTTCAGTGATCTGATTGATTGAAGTTTGTCCGTTATAGATGGTTCAAACTGCCCTTTTCCCAACCACAACAAACTTGTTGACAGGATTTTGTTTCCATTTTGAAACACATAAATACAACTTTACTTATATTTTGCCTTTGACAGCTCAGTGGCTGCAGAAAGTCTTTGTTTACAAGATGCTGTTGTTTGGAGACAAACAAGCCCCGGTCTCCTATTGATCCCTCTGTGATCACCTTGGAGCCGGGTTACGACAGTCGTGATGTTTATGGTGTTGTGTCTTTGGTTTCAGTGGAAGTTGTGTTCCTGGTTTCTGTCCTCAGTCAGTTGTGGTTTCTCTTCCTGCTGACAGCGTAATGGTTCGAACCGCAGCTGCCCTCCAGTGTCTTCAGCACTCTGTTAAATCTTTGTCAGCCTGGTTTTTGTGGGGTTTGAAAAACGGAGCCGGCAACATGGTTAAGATGTTTTAAATCGGATTTTAGATTTCCTCCAGTTACGCTGGTGGACACGATATAACAAACAGCTGTGAGACGTCATGCAGACGCAAACCGGCTCTTATTATTCTTATTAAAGCCCTCTTGAGATGTAAGGAATTATTATTATTCTGCCAAATTAATCACATTTTTGGTGCCTGCAACATCCTCAAAAACTCCACAAACGCTGCACAGACTTAAACTTTTAAAAAGATTTACGGGTTCTTGCTCTTGGGCTTGGCAAAATGGCTCAACAGCAGCTCCCCAAGATGGTTTCAAATAAACATCCTGGACCCCAAACCCAACAGGAAGTGAGACATTTTGGTTGTAGTAGTCATTTTTGGCTATTTGCACGCATTGTACTTCACGCAACATATCCCACCGACAGTTGCGTTTCAAACAAAGTACGCACCAAGGTTTATGTAGGCAAGAGCGAGGGGGTGAAAGACAATTAAACATTTCCAGGATTTTGGGGTCATTTTAATCCATTTCCAGGTGTTTCCAGGACTCAAAAACCAGTCTCAAAATCCCAGGATGTTTGGGAACCTCATTTATACACTCCTGTTTGTGTGTATGCATTAAACAAACGAGGAATGTGTTAATTTGTGATCTCTAAGGCTGTTAGTTGATGTATTTGTGAAGCAGTTCTATGCTAAGCTAGGCTAAATGATTGCCAGGTTTTTCCACACTTTATGGGTTATAAATGGAGATTTCAACAATAAAGTGAGCAGAGATTAATGAGAAGGTGTAATATGGTTCAGCTGTTGGAGGTTAAACGGTCGACTGAGTTCAAATATGAGAAATATGAGGGAATTTTAAGTTATTGTGACTCTGGAATTTAAAATATTTAGTCCAAACTGAGCCGACAGTCTGCAGGATGAGAAGAGGAGTCGTAGTGGCGTGTCAGCAGATAAATACTGAGAAGAAGAAGACAAACATGTAGGAGGTTTGTGTGAGTGTGTGTGTGTGCGATCGTGACTAATATCTGTTCAACCTCAGATTGTGTGTCTTGTTTTTGCCCTGTTGTGTCCTGTTGCTGAAGGCCGACGTCTGACAGTGATTACAGCGACCGCAGCCACTGCTGTGTGTGTGTGTTGCACTCCAACTCCCACACACACACACACACACACACACACACACACACACACACACACACACACACACCTGACTAAAGATGGCGTTGTTGGGTGATTCAGACCTTTTAGTGCAAAATATTTGAGTTCTATTCTGACCGCCCTCTACTGGTTGAAACCGGCTACTGCAGCGTGGCCGTTAGCCTGACACACTCTGCCACAGACGCAGGAGAGTTCGCCTCTCTGAGCTGCTAGCTTCGCTATCTTTACAAAGCAGGTAGCTACCACACAGGAACCTTTACAAACGGTCATGAACGTGCTTCTAGTGCCTCGAGCAGCGGTTCTACCTGTAAGCTTCACTTACTGTCTCGGTTGGGGAGGGTTCAGTAGAAGATGTAAACACTAACCGAGCTTTGTTACGGTCGTTTGTTAATAAATATATTTGATGAACGGATTGAACCGTCTGGGCCACCGTAAGGTCGTTAGCTCATAAACTGGATACTTAACTCGTCTGTTTTTGGGGGATTTTTATATTTTTGACCAAAATGTCAGAGGTGATTCTTGGCTAACAGAAGAATTCCTGAATCAGATGTCGACATCTCATTTTGTTTTTCTTCCTCTTTCTTCCTCTCTCTCTCCCCCTGTCTGTCTGTCTGTCTCTCTCTCTCTCCCCGTCTCTCTGTCCGTCTGTCTGTCTCTCTGTCTGTCTGTCTGTCTCTCTGTCTGTCCGCCTGTCTGTCTGCTCACCGTGTGACGGCGTCGTTCACCCCGGGCTGGATGAGGTGGGAGAAGTATTCTGCCACGACGGAAGAAGTCAGGTGTTTCTTCAGGTAGGGGAAGAAGAGAGGATGACGAGCGATCACTCCTAAAGACGAAGAGAAACTCAGAGTGAAGAACAGGCATCCATCTTTAAATTTACAACAAATAAAAAAAACCACCGCTTCACTTCTTGTTTTCTCACCGATGTTAGCCGAGTCTCCTTTGTCTCCGCTCCTCGTGTAGGCGAGCTCCTCCAGCCTGTAGCTGTGGGGTCCGCTGGGCAGCTCTGAGCAGAAACACAATGTTCACTGAATGTGTGACCGTCTGTGTTGTTTCGTAAAACATTTACTCGAGTGCCACTTTTTATTGTGTGCTTCAATTCAGGTTTTTAAATGTAGTTCCTCCGCTGCGTCACAAGTACGTCATTAACGTTGTGTGGATAGTCTGTGTGTGTGCTCAGTATTGTTTGTGAATGCAGCGTTACTGAAAGGCTGAAAGGACAAAGACACACACACACACACACACACACACACAGAGTCTTAATTGATTCTCACAATCTCAGTTTTTTGTAGGTTTTTATCATTCAGACATTCAGACTTTCTTTTGGAACAATATGAGATGTTTCCGTGGATCTGGTTTCTGTGTTTGTTGTTATTTGGAGGTAAATGGTGACATGTGAAGATGTCGCCCTCTGCAGGCAACCACCACTAACTGCACACAGGTCTATATACACAGCAGTAATATCATCTGTTAATCAATAGTTATAATATAATTAACACTTTAAGAATCAACCAGAGGAGAAACCCCCCGTAAAGACCCCAGGAGGCCCCTCAAGGACGAGTTAAGCTCTATAGAAACCGCCCCCCCCTCATGGATTCCCAGAACATCCTCAAGGACTCAAGAATCCCTGGAATGTTTTTCAGAACTACAACTACAGGTAACCATAGCAACAGTGGCTCCACTAGCAGTTAACTGACGGATGAGAGGGGTTAAAACCGATTGGCTCAGGTGTAACTTGCGTTTACCTGCGTCGGGCGCGTCCTCTGCTGAGGTGGGAGGGGCTTCCTGCTCACGTGCGTCTGGCTCCGCCTCCGCGAGAGACTCCGCCAGCTCCCCACCGACGTGAACGTCCACCTGCAGCCAGGACACTTGTGTCATTTAACAGGAGAGTTAAAAATCTCAACATCAACTCTCTCTACTCGACTCAGGCAGCAGCTAGTCCACGATAAGAATTTAAATGTTAAAATGAGTCTGAGACCTCACAAAAATGATTAAAATCTGAGGTGAATTCACTAATTTAAACACTACTGTTAAATATCATGTAAACTGACAAGATTTTGAATAACATTTCACCAAAAATAACCAAATGTTGGCCCGAATGACCAGATCACCTCGGTTAGCTTAGCATTACTAATTCTAAACTGCATGAATACGACTAACTCTGAAACACACAGGTTTCTATGGAAGACCACCATAGTCCCTCCATGTTTGTATAAATAAGATAAAATCATAAATAAATGTTTTAATACATCTTTTGGCCTCCTGAAGCTGTTAACTTGTGACGCTGCAGTGACTTCCCGTTTACACGGTTGATCGTTTTTGATTGGTCGGCATTAAAGATCTTTTCTACCAGTAGATTTACACAATAATAACGTCTTTATTACCCAACACACTAGTTTATAAAGAAGGACTAATGCAGCGCAGACATACAGTAACTCTAGCTTTTATACTCTGACTCATCACAGTTCCTCATTTGTAAGAAAAACTGTTTGCAGATTGAACTCAAACGTCACCTTCAGCTCAGATTTTGGGTGTAAGAAGAAAAACGGCTTCAGGACCGGAGACCTGAAACGACAGACACACATTTTTTACTCTTTTGATTTATTGTGAACAACACAGCTGTTCTCCAGATGTTTCACCTGTCGAACCGGTTTCCCGTACGAGTTAACGAGGGAGCGCACTCACACTCGGGGTCGTCCGCCCACGATGCCGGTCAGTCCGGGAGCTGGAAGACGGAACGAGAGAAGAACCAAAAGTTCACGAGCACAAAAACACAGATGTTTGCAGCGTCAGCAGAGTCGAGTTCAGCTGTCCTACTTTTAGTTCTGACGGCGTGAATCAGCAGCTGGAGTCACACAGAGTTCATGTGTGTGTGTGTGTGTGTGTGTCTGTGTTGAACTTGTCACTATAAACAAAAATCCCAATCTGGTTGAGGAGGTCACGACCCTCCTTATCAGCAGTAACACACTCCCCTCTGTACTGTGTGTGTTCATTAATGGATCCTGAAGATTACGACATGAAAACAACATATTTAGCTGCATTAACTGATAATAATGTTTTTATTAATATTTGTTTTTATTAAATAATCTCAGGGCTGTAAGAAGGTTTCTGAACCCGACTGACCGTCCACTCACCAGTCCTCACGCCACATTGAGCCTCGGTCAACTTCCTCCTCTCCTGTTCTTAGATATGCTACGTGCTAAGCTAATCTATGTTGAAAAGACAACCACATTTTGTAGATATTTAAAAGATTGGATAGCTTCTGTCCAACTGTGATTGGAGCACAGAGCAGAAAGGGGGCGGGGCTTAGGAAGGGTACAGGTCAGACTTCAGATGATCTGTATTTGAGCTAATTTGCAAAAACTGATGCTAAATAAGATCTGATGCCTCGTTTAAAAACAACACGCTATCGTACCGGCGCCGGTTCCTGCGGGAGCTACTTCTCTGGCGAACAGCTCCAGAGCTTTCTTCTGTTTGTGGTGGACGGCCATCCAGATCACAGCCTCCCTGGATCCCTGCACACACACACACACACACACACACACACACACACACAGTACAATATAATATATAACTTTGATCACATTTTGCTCTCCTGTTTTACTAAAACCTCCAGAAGAGACAGAGAGAGAGAGAGAGAGAGAGAGAGAGAGAGAGACAGAGAGAGACACAGAGACAGAGAGAGAGAGAGAGAGAGAGTGTGGGAGGTTAGAGGTGTGAAACAGGATTAACTCCGACCCTGAGCTGCTTCTGCTGGAGGAGAAGTTTTGGATGGAGGGAGAGTTTAGAGGCGTGAAACAGGCTTAAGTTCTGAACCCTGACCTGGTTGTGGTGTTAAAGACTGAGAGATGGAGGGATGAGGAGTTAACACTGGAAAGAAAGAGAGAATATTCTGAAGTTCGGTCTCGTTTTTTTAATGTTTATGAAGAAAGAAAACAGAACAGGAAGTAGATATTCCTTCAACTTTTATTCAGATTTTATATAAAAGTTTGTACTTTTCTTGTGTGTGTGTGTGTGTGTGTGTGTGTTTGTGTGTGTGTGTGTGTGTGTGTGTGTTACCTTGCTGCAAGCGTTGGCACCGTACGTGTCCTCGGCTCCGAGGACCTGGACGTTGACGGAGCTGAAATCTTCCAGCCCCAACTGCTTAAAAATACGCTTCGTCCTGCACACACACACACACACACACACACACACACACACACACACACACACACACTCTTACTGTTAGGAATCCATTTTAGAGGCAGCATCCACACACACACACACACACACAGGAAGTCTTTCCTCTTACACACCGTTTGATGATGCTGTCTGCGGTTCGTCGGGCCTTTTCCGCCGCTCTCGGTCCTCCGACCGGACAAACCGCCGTCGCCCGGAAACCATCCATGTAGGTAGCGCACACCTGGAGAGACGAGGGGGAGGAAGGATATGTTAGCTGTTAGCTGTTAGCTCCAGTTGCAGCAGCGAGAGATGAACAATTAACTGTAACAAATATATTAAAAGACATAAACAGTCACATCTCAGGTTAGTGAGTTAGTGTACCTTGTAGTCTTGTGATGGAGCGAAGCCTTTAGCCCCCGTCACTCTGACCGCGCCTCCTTCCACACCTGGAAACAGTTTACTGTTAGATTACTCCAGAGTGAGCACATTAACGTCACTGCAGCGACGTCTGACCACCTGAACTCTACGTTAGACGCAGACATTAAGATGCTTCCTGTAAAGAATCTGATCATAAAAGTTCTCTGAACCGACGCAGAACCAGAGGAACCGACCCTGTCGTCTCCTTAAACACAGAGACGGAGGAACAGCACTCCGTTCACCCTCCCGCTCGAACCGGACTCCGGACTTGCCACCGGTTCATCTTCAGTTCACGTTCCCGGGCGGAGGGGGTCAGGAAGCGGTCAGCTTCAACCGAGTTCAACTGAGGCTCAATCAGAAATAAAATATTTACATTTTTACCAGCCAAAAGTTCACGTCCCCCTTTTTGAAATAGGAGTTCTGGTCCAGACTGGATCCAGAACTCCCACATTGTGTAACCCAGACGAGATCAAATCTGCTTAAAGTTCAGGGTGAGAGTTCACAGAGAGAGTGAACAGCAACAGGACGATTTCAGCTGAGAACTGGACAAAATGATCTATTAAAACTAAATAATACAAAACACAGAAAATGTGTTTATTTACAGTCACATGTTGTTATTTTCTGCACTGGTTACGGCTCAGAAATCTGTTGTCAAATGTCAAATCCCGATTGTTTAATGGTGTGATTCAAGGTCTTAATGTGGTTCTTCGGAGGGATTTTTGACATTTTTTAACAATTTGATTAAAGATATTGACCCAAAAATGTCTCCAACAACTTATAAGCGATAAGAATGCAGATCAACGCAGACGCAGAAGTGTCAGAAAAACATTGTCTTATGATATTTTGTTTAAAGATTTGGTATCAAACTCTGCGATTGAACCTCTAACAGCGAGAAACAGCTTGTGACTATAAACTCTGATGTCGGAGGTTACTGAGACTTTTTGCTCAGATTTTATGCACATT
>NW_026136883.1:67500-145000 GCF_905237075.1 Dicentrarchus labrax | reverse complement strand
GATTATTGTTTGTAGTAACTTTAATAATTACCTGGTTCTGGGTTAACTTTAGTGCTTTTTGTATATTATGTTAATGTTTATGTGGAGAAAATCTTGGTTTTATATGTTTGTGGAGTCCCTGGGTCACATGACAAAGGAATCAAGATTTTTCATATAAATATAATATCAAAATAAAACAATAGAAATGTCACATGACTAACAAAAAACATATTTTTTAATATAAATATTAATAAAAAATAAAAGAAGCTTTGAAAAATTGATAAAAAAAATAAGTGTGTGGAGTGTAGTGATATAATTGGGCATTGATTTGGAGTCAGTTGGTCACATGACACAGAACCTAATGAAAATAAATCCAGATTTTACATTTAAATATTAAAATAAAACAGAAGAACCAATAGAAAAGGATAGAAATAGGTGTGTCCCAGGTGTGCAGTGTAGTAAATAATTCGGCACTGATTTGGAGTGATTTGGTCCCATTGTACAGAAGTTATTGTAAATAAACTGCAGATATCTTCAGTAATTCACAGCACATCCAACTTCAACCCGACTTCGCCGCTCACCTGTTGGAACGTGCATTAGCATACTGAAGCTAACCGATGCTAGCGGCGTCTGTACCTGAGGTCGCGGTGTCGCCCCAGAACCCGGAGGCGCATCCGACCCGGACCGGTCTGGACCCTCTGCAGCTGCTCCGGTCAGCGGACGAACCGAACCGGACGAACCGGCCGTTACAGCACGAACCGACGTCACGAGACAGCCGCACGAGGGCCGACGGCGCGTGACGGAGTAGATGCGGGTAATTAGACATCGTTAATTGATTAATTGATTAATTGATTAAACGTGGAGGAGAAGAAGAAGAAGAAGAAGAGAGAGAAGGGACGGACGAATCTGACAAGTTCAAGGTACAGCGGTCCGTCCATAAAAACAGTCCGACCGGAAACACGTCACGGAACGGGTCGGTCCATCCGGTTTTCTACCGCTTTGACGTCATTTATTTTGGTCCCGTTCTAAAAAATAAATATAAATAAATCATTAAATACATAAATACATGAAAAATAAATGTATTTTGGTAATGACAATGTTTATTTCTATATGTGTTCATTTATTAAGATATTTTTACATTTATTTATTTAAAATTAATTAATTTATTTATGCATCAATAAATGTAGTTTATTATTTAAATATGTATTTTATTTTTTGCACACCTATTTATTTATGTGTCTCTATATTTATTTATTCATTTATATATTTTTACATTTATTTATGTATTTCTACATGTATTTATTTATGCTTTTTTTTTTGTCCTTTATAATTATTTTTGGAAAGATCTTTGTGGTTTTATTTCCTAAAATATTGTTTCTGATTTTACTCGTTCATATTAAAATATATTGTTTGGTTTTTTTTTGTTCCTCTTCAACCAGAAATCCGTTTACAGCCGTATCACACAGTACATCAGTTGCTTTCTCTATTTCTGGCTGTTGTCATAACAAACGTCTCACTGATAAGATCTCCATCCATATTAAGACCCTTCATCAGTAACTGGAGGCCGCCCGCCGCTGCCTGATGTCATCAACTACCCATAATGCTGCAGTCACAGAGTCACCCCGACCCGCCACCGCAGTAATGTAGTGTGTGTGTAATGCAGGTGTTCTATTATTCAAAACTGGTGGACTGGTGCTGTTTATGACGCTGGTTTGCATTTGATGAATCTGTCCCCCGAGCCACAGACACAGGTGAGTGATGAGCTCTAGAATATCTCAATCTAATTTTAAAAAATCTAATTCTGGTCAAATCTGATCAATTTTACTCAAATAAAAGTGAGTTATTCAGAAATATTCAACGTGTTGTGACGAGTTCACGGTGCAGCTACAGGGAGTTAAAAGAAGTTAACGAGTCAGTGAGTCTTTCTTTGAGAGCTGAAGAGTCATTACTTTACACAGATAATCAATAATCACATTAATACTGTCATTAAAAGAGGTCCAAGCATCAACTGTGCTCATGCTCATTCATTCAGATTGCTGCATTGCATTGTAGCATAACCCAAAACTAAAGCTGCCCCGAATGCTTCGATCTTACTGTGTGTCAACTAGTTAATTTATTTAAAATTTTATGGTGAATTTGTACCGTTAAAGTAAAATATCCACTCAGGGTTTCATTGCTCTGGTTGGTTGTAGCTCAGGTTTCATTGTTCTGATTGGTTGTAGCTCAGGTTTCATTGTTCTGATTGGTTGTAGCTCAGGTTTCATTGTTCTGATTGGTTGTAGCTCAGGTTTCGTTGCTCTGATTGGTTGTAGCTCAGGTTTCATTGTTCTGATTGGTTGTAGCTCAGGTTTCATTGTTCTGATTGGTTGTAGCTCAGGTTTCGTTGCTCTGATTGGTTGTAGCTCAGGTTTCGTTGCTCTGATTGGTTGTAGCTCAGGTTTCGTTGTTGTAGCTCAGGTTTCGTTGCTCTGATTGGTTGTAGCTCAGGTTTCGTTGCTCTGATTGGTTGTAGCTCAGGTTTCGTTGCTCTGATTGGTTGTAGCTCAGGTTTCGTTGCTCTGATTGGTTGTAGCTCAGGTTTCATTGCTCTGATTGGTTGTAGCTCAGGTTTCGTCATTCTGATTAGGGTTAGGCTAACCCTAACCCTTTAAATAATTTCCCCCTGGGATTATTAAAGTATTTCTGATTCTGATTCTGATTCTGATTGGTTGTGGATCGATCCAATACTTCTATGGGCATTTGGTTCTGAGCCAGTTGATGATGACCCTTGGAAATCAAAAATTAGCTGAGAGGTTCCAGACTAATTTGTATTTGCACTGGTTTCCAGTGAGGATGAACTCCTCCTCTCAGAACTCGTCTGAGGAATCTCAGTGGAACCCCTGCCCTTCCTCTCCATATGGAGTCCAGGTCTTCTTTGTGGTGGAGGCTGTCAACCTCCTGGTATGTTCTCCCTGAAAGAAAGCTTTAATGGTCATCCACTGACTTAATTCTTCCTTTTTAGCCTTAAAAAACACCTATTTACTGTGTTAAAAGAAGATAAACTAACTGTTGAATTTTGACCCCTAGTTCGGCCTGCCAGTGAATGCCTGGACAGTCTGGTTGATCTCCCACAACTCTCACTCTATCCAAGCCTCCGAGGTAAACGCTGACACCCAGTAACCACTAGAGACGTGTAATTCAGGGACTCCAAGGTTCCCTCAAATTTACAATATATACAAAGCTTATTTTTTTCCCTTAACAAAAATGTGTGTTTTCGCTACCTTAGAACGAGTTGATTTTATTTATAGGTAGCAGGTCCTCTTCTACAGAATCCGCCTTGTTTCTACAGTAGCCCAGGACAAAGAAACCAAACTCTCTGGATGGAGGCTGTCACTGTTTCTACTTCCCGTTCAGTTGAGTCAAGGGTTTTCAGACAACTGTGCTCGATCTTACCCCCAAATTTCACCGCACATGGTCACGACTCGTTCAGGCTTCTGGAGTTGATCGTTCCCATTCTAGACCATGCTCGTGATTTCGTCCCAGAGGTTCTACTCCGTGGAGAATGCGTGGTTGGTCTACTTTTGATGGGAGTCGCGACCCACCTGAGTACAAGTCAGTCAGTCAAATGGAGGCTAGACGAGATTTGACACCACGAACAAACCTTCATCTTGGAAGTGTATTACAACATAACAACGTCGGTCAGGCAACAACACCCTGAAACACTCTTGGTGGGATTCGAAGATACTTGGATCACGGAGCCAAACTGGCTCATATAGCTGTACCTGGTAGGGAGATCTGGAAGAGGCTTTGGTTAAAGCCACTGCTCCTTTGCGTCAATAGGTGCCAGTTGAGATAGCGTTTGATCAGGATGCCTCGTCGCCTTCCTTTGGAGGTTTTCTGGGGACGTCCAACCGGTAGAAGACTGCAAGGTAGTCCCAGAACACATTGGAGAGATTATACTGTATATCTAATCTGGTTTGGGAAGGCCTCGGGATCTTCCAGGAGGAGCTGGAAAACGTTGTTAGGGAGAGGGACGTCCAGACTACCTCGCTTAACCTGCTGCTACCATGACCCAATGCTGGAAAAGCAGAAGAAAATGGATGAAAGGACTTCTGAAAACTTACCCCAACACCTTCCATAGATTTTTATTATGTCCATGAGAGTGAAGAATCTCCACACAATACCATTTTGTTCTTTAACAATATAGAGCTCTGGACACAATTATCATTGAATAAAAGTTATCATTTTATAGTTCTTCTGTTCTGTTGTAGGTGTTTACTCTGAACTTGGCGTTGCTGGAGTGTGTGTACAGTCTGCTCTCTTTCCTTCGACCGCTCAACTATTACGTCATCAAAAGCACCTCCCTGTATACGTTCAACCTCTTCTTCTACGGTCTGCTTAGTGCAGGTAAACAAAGTAAATGCAATTTCAGTATTGATGGATTTAATCCTTCCAGTCTCATTGAAGGTATTTCATTAAGCTCGCTATGCTTCCCTCTACAGGACGACCTCTGTTTCAGGCATGTGTGTGTCTGGAGAGATACCTGGGAGTGGTTCATCCCGTCTCCTACCTGAGGTCTGAGATACAACAAACACACATTCACTGACCAAATTCAACAGTTAAAAGTACATAACTACCTTCTTCTGTCTCTCAGGTATAACTCTGTGCGGACTCGTCTCTGCACTCTCCCTCTGGTTTGGGGTTTGATTCTGTCCTTGTGCGTTTGTAACATCTGGAAGTTGGTCCTTGCCTTCCCGATCCTCTTCCTGTTGCTGTTGCTCCTGCAGGCTTACTGCTGTGTCCGCATCCTGCAGGTCAGTCTGCCGCTGGAGAAAACCACATTGCGGCTGCTGCACATACTGGCAGAGAGCGTTTCAACACTTTTTTGACTGGGGGAAGGAAGAGGGGCACTGAATAATGTCATGTGTCCTAGTCATTCCCAATTTCTGCAATTCCACTACTGTTTAGGGACCCCAGTATGCCCAAAATTTGCATGCGAGTAACATAAAGTGGACATGTCAGGAGACTCATAGAACCCATTTTCATTCAGATATCTTCAGGTCAGAGGTCAAGGGATCCCTTTAAAAATGGCCATGACAGTTTTTCCATCGCCATAATTATGCTTTGGAGCGTTATTTAGACCCCTTCCTGAAGTGCTACCATGACATGGTTGGTACCATCTCATTTCCTAGTAAATACCAATTAGTTAGCAGACTGTTATATATTTTTTGTCTTATTGTGGTAGTATAGTTCTAGGATTGTATCATTATTGTTGTTGACACGTCCTCTCTTTCAGGTTCTGTGTCAACCCGGTCCAGGCGACGGCACCAGAAAGCACAAAGTTGATCCAGCCAAGAAAAAGGCCTTCATTACAGTTCTGGTCATACAGGTAGATCCATTTTACCTTATTATTATTATCGGGACTAGACATTCACTTACTGAGCAAAACATGATAATGTTAAGAACAACTAATATATAGTACATTCCTTAAATTACTCGTATTCCTTTCAACATAGACGTCCAGTTTTCAAGAGATGAAGTGGCTGAAGGTGTGTGTCTGTGCAGGTAATGATGGTGTTGAACTACCTGCCCATGGTGCTGGTGGTGCCACTGCGAGGTCGGCTTTCTCGTCACAGTTACGTGTGTCAACTGCTTCCTGCCTCTCTCTCTTTCTCTGTGTTCGGCAGCTTCATCCAACCTCTCATGTACCTCATGAGAAGAGGAAAGTTTCCCAGCAAGGCCAAAGGTTAACAGTCTACTTACCAGCAACGAAAAGCCAGAAATGTTGAGTACCCCAGAGTTGTATGTTAGAAATATACAGTATGGGTCCCTAGCATTTACATGTACTGCCAGATGATAACTGGCATATGTTGGGAAATCAGCATTTAATTAGCATTAATAAGCACCTATATGGACAATATTTCTTGATTTGGAGGGTTATTGAGTAAGCTGAATCAATTGAATCAGAAGTAGCCATATTTCAACTCCCAGTTGGCTGATTTATATTAATTTTGAGGTTATTAACATGCTTATACATTGGACCTGCATTTGAATAAAGAGAGCTCAATGTCATTTGTGTAAATGTTCAGACGTAATATTTATTCAAAATTCTTTATTCTTCTGTGTCTCAAAATCAACTCCAACTTAATCAAACTCATCCCACCGGGAGTTGAAATATGGTCACTTCTGGTTTCAATGGCCATTTTCTATTTTGAAAATGTCAGATGGATTTAGCATCCTCAATAACCCTACAAACCACTCCAATATTGTCTAAATCAGCCAAGCAGTTGCTGAAATATTGTCCATATAGGTGATATGCTTATTAATTTTATTTGTCCAACATATGCCAGTTAGTTAGTTTCTAAACGCTGGGGAGCCTGACTGTACATTTCTAACATAAAACTTTGTGATACTCAACATTTCTAGGTTTACAACAGGGCTCTAGTGGCTGGCAAATGGACTATAACTTCAGGATTGTGGTTAAACAGCACCATACATTTATTACAAGACCAAGCGCCATAATTTGGGGCTGGATGATAAAAATACATAGAAATTCACTTAAAACTCACACTTTGGTCTTGATTGCACCAGATCTTGGACTGGAGGTGAAAACTAATGACAATTCTTGTGAGAATATTATGCTGGACTGGCACTTGTAAAGTTTGAATGATTAATGACGATAACATTAGTGGTTTGGAATAATGCAAATAAGCCTATTTTGCTTCCATGCTGATAAAAACAACACAAACAGTCATTATTAGGACATCTGTTCACAGACGGGTTACTACATCAGAAATAGATACTGCTCTCAAGGTTGGTCTACTTTACATTTGTTTAAAAAGTTTACTTTACTTACTTTAATGTAACATAATTTGTGTGGCCCACATTCTGTGTTCACTGTGAGGTTGTTATTATATTGTTACATTTAAAAAAATAGGGATTTTCTACTATGTTGTATCAGTTTATCAGCTTCAAGGATTTACATTCAAATTTACAAAAAGATTTTTATCAAAATATTTTGTACACGTATTTAGTAAATTTCATATTATTTTGTTTTCTTTGAGTTTTCTTTAAATCTTTTTTAAAACTATTTTAACTTTTAACCATCACGGTGGGCAAAGGACATTATAATAACTGTTTTGTGTTTTATACATTTAGCCCTTGCATCTTACATACTGAACAAAAAGCACCTTTGTCTGTCAAGCTCTGATAGTTTAGTTGGTGGATCTGTATCCAGATCTGCAGTGTGCGAACTATACCACGGCTTTCTTTTTTTCAACTGTTGTGGGGGACAGACGGTGACACACAGTACGCTGACTACAAATCGATAAAATATTAATGTATATTTTCTGATCTGAACATCAATGATATTGTGCAGCTACGCTTTAATGGTGTATCAGAATAGCAGTGTCTTTATTAAAGTGAATAAGTAATGAATCACCCTCATGCACAATTACATTAAGTAAGTTTACACATAATGATGATGAAGATATAAAGAAATAGAAGTGCATGTCAGAAATAGCCCCCAAAATTTCACAAATCATGTTTTCAGGGGAGCTTATGTCTTATTAAGAGGAGTCCATCTCCCCCTGGCTTTGTATCTGTATATCATATCATACAAAAATAAAAACAGTCAAAAATTCAGTCTGTAATCTTCTGCATTCTGTCTGTATCTTTGACAAATACAAAGAAACGTGTCACCAGCTTGGACAGTACTGTATTTTATTAATTCCAATGATCATTCATATTTACTGGCTGTCTGCCCTCCCATTTAAAACTTTTTTCATCCACTCTTAAAGAAACCAAATGTATATCCTTTCAACTCTAGCAATTACCAGTTTCTCTGATCCAAGATTCCAAGTTGAAGTCATTCATGAATAATGAGTTTTACAATGTGTTTTGAAAAACACCACAGACTTTTACCCATTCAAGGCATCACCTCACTGCAGTCAACAACCACACGGCTCATTATACATTCAAAAAGGAGACAGTACGATCAATTTATCTCCTGCTGAACAAGCAGAACACAAACTTTCAGACTTTGGCCACTTGGCAAGCGCCTCCCCCTGCTTATTGACCATATTTACAGTCAATATTTGTGACAGAGAATCCTTCATAATACATAAAAAAAGAGTTTGCCTGCTTTTCTCTATCAGCACCTTGTCTGTGGAGCAGAGTACTGGTTATTGTTTTCATCATCAAGCACTGTTTGTGAACTCCCAGCCAACATTTGTATGGGGATTGTAGGATTACACTCTGAGCCCAATCTCTTATTCCCTATGCGTGACCCACCTAGGCAACCCACATGGGTTTGCCCAGATAGGATGTTAATTTTGGGCCCATACCCACTTGGAACCCATGTAGCCAAGTTTAACCCATGTGAAGCCCACATATACATGTTGGCTGGGCATGATCAATGAAATTACATATGACTGTGTGGCACCTGTAGGGGGACCTAGACTGCTGGCAGTTCTAGTGTTAAAGCATACTTGCTTTTTCTTGGGTGTGTTTTTGGGAAAATTTTATTTTCATGTTATGCAGAAAACACTCAGCTTTATCTACCAGTAATAACTTGTGACAACAGCCATTAAGTGCCAGATGTCAAATTTTTTATTTATTTTATTATCAGTGGTGTAATGGTGCCTGAAGAAGTGGGTATACCCTTAATTTATGCCCTAAATTGTATTTTAAAGCAGCCCATCCAATAAAGGATAAACACTCCTAGTGTTAAAGCATAGATGCTTTTTTGTTGATTGTCATTATGCAGATGATAACCAGCTTTATCTACCAGTAATAACTGGCAACAGCAGTCATTAAGGGCCTGGTTTCAAATATTTCTTCGTAACTAGTAGCTTAATGGTGCCTGAAGTAGTAGTAGGTAATTTATACCACAAATTGTCACTTAACTTCTGCTGCTTAACCTAACGAGGTAGGATCATTATAAAATTACATTAACTACAGGAAAGGAGCAATGAATACTTGCCAACAGACGAGTGAGGCAACTACATAATTATGCAGTTTGAGCAAAGTATTCCTTATTGCATCCAATCATGAAAACAAGGTCATGCCTACCTAGGTAAAATCCATCAGCTCACTACTGAATCATAATACTACTGATCAGAAGTAAGTGGACTAGAAAAATAAGAGGGTACGCTGCACTACACCACCGTTTCCAACTAAATACATTAGTGACAAATACAATTTATTGAGCTGAATTCCATTAATCTGTTAACCAACCCTCAATTCTAGCTCAAAACCTGGAACTATTCAAGCTTTGTTTTCATGTTGCCATGCAACAGCTAGGATCTTAAAAATTCAAGGCTAAGAACTATTGTAGATATCTTAGCCTCCCATTAGTGGCCAGTGTCGTATAACTGACACCACTAAGTCTGGCACCAAAACCAAAAACTTGCAACTCATTATGAAGTCTTTCTATCTTCTCTTCCTCAGGCATTCAATCATCAAAGATGCAAGCCAACTCCTCCTCCAACATATCCGTGCGACCCCCTCTCCTCTGCTACTCAAACTCCCTCCTCTATCCTCACATATTCACATGCTTTGACGACGCTATGAGCTCCATAATCTTCACAACCTTCACTTTCACCAACCTCCTCATCCTCCCGATCTACATCCTCGTGCTCTGGATGGGTTTCCAGCGATGGAGGCATCAGTCCTCTGGTGCAACAAGCCACTCTGATGTCTTCATCTACCACATGGTCACGGTGGAGATTATCGGTGTTTTGGGAACTTTCTTCTACTTTTGTGCCATCTACATGTGTAGTGTGAGGATAATTATGGTTGGATATTATTTTTTTAGCATCACTTACCCTGGACAGACACTTTTTCACTGTCTGACTTGTGTGGAGCGCTACCTGGCTGTTGTTCACCCCATCACCTACATGGGTCTGAGAACAGCAGGTGGGGTGAAGGTCAGAAACATCAGCATTGGTTGCACTTGGGTGGTCTCCCTTGGACTGACATCTTTAACAGCTTTGTATTTCCCTGATTTCCCCAGCGCTATATTTTTTTCCTTCTTTGCCATCTTTGTAATTGTTATCTATTTCTGCAGCCTTTGTGTTATTTATGTTCTGATTCGCCTAGGGCTGGGGAAAGTGGGTGGGAATAGGGGACAAATTGACCAATCAAAGCAGAGGGCTTTCCACACTATCATAGCCATAATGGGGACACTGGTGTGCAGGATGAGTGGGCTACTGGTTATGAATGTCTTGTTCTACTTAGAGGCAGAAATTGGAAGAAATGAATGTGTGATGGCAATGTCTGCAATATGGCTCTGTCTGCCAAGCAGCCTGGTTCTACCTGTACTGTTTCTACACAGAGCTGGAGCACTAGTATGTTGTAGTCGCAACTTGAGTCAAAACTAGAAAGACAACAGTTAGTGAATTGATAGTTAACCAGTCCACTCCACTGTTGCATCCTAAAATGCCTGATTTCTCGCACAATAAACTGCATAAAAATATCACAACATGCATTGCAATTTTTTAGAAATGCTGCTGTGATATTTTTATGCAGTTTATTGTGCGAGACAGTGAAAATTGCCATAATAGTTGTGATTTTTGTTTTTTGTTGGATAATTCATTCAAATCGAAGGCAACTTTATCTATCTCTAGTAGTTTGGTGATGTATGGCTCAACGTTTTGCTTGGGAAACTATAATGATTGTTCAAATTGATAAAATTGCAAGGTAGTGCAGAATTCAGAGTGATTGGTTGAATCTGTGTTCTTTCCTGGAGTGATTGGTTAAAACAAAAAAAAAGTAGTTTCTGAAAAGCAAAAGATGCTTGGACTGGGTGTTTTCTATGCTGATACGTTGGAGGCAGGACACTGATAGGCTATTACAGATTTTTGCTCAGGTGTTGTTAGATAGTATATGGTTAGGGTATTGCTAGGTTATTGATAGGGTATTGTGGGTGGTTGCTATTATAAAATGATACATAAGCTCCAGGGTATGAGGGCGATGTTGATATCTGATATAATGTAATATAGACAAACATTTTTGATAAGGATGCCTTCAAATTGTTTTTTAAAACGAAGTGTGGCCACAGTGTGCACTAAGCATTACATTTTTTTGTACTCTACAACATAGACAACATATTGTCACCTATTTTTTGTAACTTGTTTGCCAACATATACACTGATAGTAGCAAAAGCTACCAACATACAAACCCAGACAATTTTGGTTAGGGTTCTGCTGTCAGCTTATTCGGTCCAAATCAGGCACTGGCAAAAACAACAAAAATGGTGATAATACTGCATACTGCGCTGTTAAGCCACCCTAAATCACTGCCAGGAAAATTCCTTCCATGACAACCCTACATGGACCATAAAAATGGTCATGGTTGTTTTGTTAAATGCAAAGAACTACAAGGTACAGCAGTGCATGGCAGTCTGTGGAGAAGCAGGAAACAGACGCAGCTTCATCAGTCCATCAACCCCAAAAGAAAACACAACTGACAAGGTGTGTCTCAAATACATTTCCTATATTCTCTGTAATTATCTGATATTCAGTGGTAAGCCTATTTAGAGGGATTGACATTTATTGCTTATTATAATTTAAAATGCTGTTGAAACTAGGGATGCTCAGAGCCAATTTTTTCTCTCCAAGTACTAATTCTGACACCTAAACTCCTCCAGAGTACTGAACTAATCATTTGATTGATTTTGTTGTCGTGCTGTCTTGAGAAATCCTACAACTTTAAGGGCAAAAGGGAGTGTGGGGACCATTTATACAGTACAAGGGAGATTTGAATTATGTGCTTACTCAGGCAGAGAGACACGGGATGGATAGCCTCGACAAAGACGTGATATTAGATCACTAGATTTTATCAGTAGATTTAGGGATATGGTGCGTCATTAAGAATTTAATCTTAATTGAGCTGTCGTACCAATACAGAAACACATGCTGTTTGTGGGATTTATTATTATTATTATTATTATTAATACTATTATTATTTATATCAGTTATCCTCTCTTCTTAATTGTTTTCATTTGCTTTGTTTGTTACAGCTCTTCCTCTGATGTAGATAATCTGGCAATTTAACGCATTTGTGGACACCTTTGAACTTTGCTAGGCTAATCTATGTTGAAAAGACATTTCTAACTACACTCTATGTCCAAGTAAACAGTGAGATGTTGAGACTTCACTAAGAAGCCATGAACATGATCATCTCACCACACTAACTGTCTGTTTACTGTCCCAGAACTCAGGAATGTGTAACTGTGTTAGAGTGACGCTCCAACAGGGATAAAACCATACTGCTTCTTACAATCGGGGCTCTTTCTTTCACATACGAAAATGTGTGACAGTTGTGTTGAGACCATTCATGGATGACTTGAATAAAACCTTACAGAAAGACAAGATCATATTCATATGCTTTATTTAACAAATAGCCAACACAGGGCCCAGTATCTTTTGTATATCATGAGCATAAGGGACGATTTGGTGGTGTTGCAACTTCTGAAGCACATTAAATTGTTTCGCCTCCCAGACTCCCTTACTTTTCTTACTCTCTTCCACAGGCCATGTTCGTCAACTCCTCATCCTCCCTCAATGTTACCCTGGTCCCCCCCTCTTACATCCCTTCTTTATACGAAGAATGCCTGAAATTCACATCCAGCATTGTCATCTATACCGTGTACACCTTCACCAATGTCCTCTTCCTCCTCCCTCTCTATATCCTCATCCTCTACGTGGGTTTCCAACAATGGAGGCATCAGCGCTCTGTGCCTGCAGGGCAGTCGACGAGCCACTCTGACGTCTTCACCTACCACATCGTCACTGTGGAGATCGTTGGTGTCTTTGGATCACTTGTCTGTTGTTTGGGAATATACACCAAATATGTGACTGTGTTGCTGTTGGGGCTGATTGTATTCTCCATTACATTCTGTGGACAGGCTCTCTTTCACTGCCTGACCTGTGTCGAGCGCTACGTAGCTGTTCTTCACCCCGTCACCTACATGCGCCTGCGAGACAGAGGCGGGGTCAGGATTAGAAACATCAGCATCGTGTGTGTTTGGCTGGTGTGTTTTGGATGGATCGGATTAAACAAACTGTATCTGCCTGATTTTCCTGTTATCCCGTTACTCTGCATGTTGGGCGTCTTACTAATTGTTGTATTTTTCTGCTGCCTTTCGGTCCTCTGTGCTCTGACGGATTCAGGGCCGGGGGAGGTGGGCGGGAACAAGGAGCGCATTGACCAATCAAAGCAGAGAGCTTTCAACATCATCTGTGCCATAATGGTAGTGCTGCTGTTGAGGTTTATCGGGCTTCTGGTTAGTTTTGGCTTGTCCTATTTACCGAAGATACGTCAAGAAGATCTGTGTGTGTTGATGGACTGTGGAATCTATCTGACTGTGCCCAGCAGTCTGGTTCTGCCTCTACTGTTTCTACACAAGACAGGAAAACTGGCATGTTGTAGGCACTTAATCGGGATAAGGAGTCACGAGAATAGAACAGGTGAAAACCTAAGTTAAAATCCCACTGACCCATATCCCCTTTTGATTAACGTTTGGCTACTGCTCTGCTTTCTGCTCAAGAGTCGGCAATGTTGTCATAGCAACATGGAGCGTCTAGCCAATTTCAGCTGCACAAGCTACAAAATAACTAATTTAACGGTATTTAACACATAATAAGACTGTAGCGACATGCCTATAGGTAACAGTATACAGTGCTGTGTGTACGACTTCTTCATTTGGTTACAACAAAGACAAAAGTGGTTAGCAGATCGAGTTGGGTGGACAAATAGAACGCACCATTATAATTAATCCCACCTGTGTATATTCATTGTTAATTTGCCAGAAGACATGCTAAACAAGGGCATCTTGGCCAAAACGTCTGTTTGATAGAGGTTTTGTCCTTTGTTTTCTGATTTTATACGTTTAGGATTCAGCACCCAGTCTTTATAGTTTTAATGGGAGTTGAGCGTGCTGCACGTTGTTTCTGAAAAAAAAATATATATATTTGTATTTTGTTACTTTTATTTATTATTTGTAAGACTTATCACATTATGTAAAAATGTGCTGATAAATTTTGTTTAATGTTGAGAAAGTAGAAATAAATTCACTACAGGATCCTATGGCATTTCTTTCTTTCTTCAGCAGTTTCCAAAGGGCAATTATATTTTTATATCTGGACACGTTGTTGTTGTGTCTTATAATAAAACATGTGCTGATGAGGGGATGTTATGTACCTGATCGTGCACTCTGAGCAGGCAGATGGAAAGAGAATTTCCCTGCAGAATTTGGAAACTGACCAAAGAGGTGAACATGCAAAGAAGCCACAGGTTTTGTTTACTTTCCTTCCACACAAACACAAAACTCACTCATATGTATCTCCTCCTCTGTGGAGTAGCAGGAGAAAACACAACTGATTAATCCTTTCTTCTAATACACCTCTTATGGTTAATGTATGTTTTAATTTTTTTATACCACAAATATCATAAAATAAATATGCTTAAATAACAGTTACCAAAGAAGTAGCAGTAAGGTATTTGTTCATCTTATGTTAATTAAAGGATCATATGAGCGGGTTGTAGCCACTAATTTACAGTTTCAGTTGAATATTTTCATTTTTGCCTTAATTTCTTTACTGCTGTTCCATACGGACATTGGTTTACTACAATTATCATTAGGTTATCTCATAAAATATGATGTATTGTAATACATAACATGACATAATTATGTAAAAACGAATCAAAATTTGCCCTTCCTTGACCATCTACAATAGTAAAATACTGTTCTGGACTCAAAAAAAGCATTGCCTCATGGATGCCCCATGGTAGATAAAACAGGATAAAGTCCACTCTAGGTCACCATAGCAGTGCCTAACCCTACAAGTGCTTAGAATGCAGTGGCAGCCACTTAGAAATATCCAGAAACATGTACGCGTGTTTGAATGTAAGAGAAACAGGTAAGAGTGTAACTGCGGGGTTCTTTGCATTTATAAAAATTGATGCATATTTTATGCTACTTTTTCTGCTAAGTTGCAGCAGGAAAATGTATTTTTCCCCCATTATTGCTCTACAGGGAGACAAGAGAGCAAAGACTTCAACACTTTCTGGTGAAATAATAAAACACTCCCAGCATTCTCATCATCCAACCACTTTCTTTAGTTTATTATATGAAGTAATAGCTTTAGAGATTACACGTCCAAAACACACAGAAACATACACATTTACAATTAGTAGTAGTAGTCAGATTTATTACTTCATTTGAATATAGTAACATCACTTGAGTATATTCAAATCGTACTGTGTGTGAATGATTGTGATATCATCCAGAAATCTAATATATTCTAAATCCTCCAATCAAATTTACTTTGTTGATGTGATCTGATACTTATCTTTACCCACTATTATAGCCACAACATGGTGGTTTTCCTGCCCTGTGTAGATACAGCAGAGGTAACACCAAACTGCTGGGCAGACTAAACCAGAATGAAGAAGTCCACATTGCACACCTGACACTGGGGCTCAGCAGTGGTGACCCCTCCAGAGCCAAAGCAACAAGGGCTCCTGCAAACCAGAACCACAACACTCCCATTATGGCCACAATGGTATAAAAGGCCTTTTGTTTGGATTTGTCAACTCGCTCCTTTTCCCTCCCCCTTTCCCCAGGCCCTGGACGAATCAGAACACAGAGAACAGAAAAGCTGAAGAAAGAGACGGCAACTAAAGAGCAGACCAAAAGGACAAAAAATGGCATGACAGGTAAATCTGGATAGCTGTGGTTTGTTGATCCCATCCAGACGAAGGACAGCAGCCAAACGCACCCAATGCTGATGTTTCTAAACCTGACCCCACGTGCCTTTTTCAGCCCCCGGTAGGTGACGGGGTGAACAACTGCAAGGTATCGCTCCACACAGGTCAGGAAGTGAAACAAGGTCTGTCCAGAGAAAGTGAGGGAAGAAAGACAGAGAGCCACTATTGCTATCTCTCGGAGATCAGTGAAGAAGCTGCCACAGAAGAAGCCTGACGACCCGAGGCCACAGATCAGGTCCATGGCAGCCATGTGGTAGGTGAAGATGTCGGAGTGGCTTGTTGTTGCGAAGGAGCGCTGCTGTCGCCATCGTTGATGACCCAGATAGAGGATGAGGACGGAGAGAGGGAGGAGGAGGATGGCTCTGATGAAGCTGAAGGTAACGCCGACTAAGATAACAACAGTGGAATTGAAGCAAATGTAGACTGGAAAATCAAGGGAGGAGTTGGAGGGGAAAGACAACTTGAGTGCCATATCTACTGTAGATGGAGGCCTGAGGAGGAGAAGAAGGAACTGTGCTGTAAAACAACCTCTGAAAATACAATATACCTGCCATCAAATTAAACCAGTGATGCCTCCTTTGGCAGCTACATTGGAGATCATGAGCCATTAGTCAACGACACAAACATTTGATAACATTTTTAAGCATTCAACACTGCCCCCACTTTGGGATTGGTCTGCCTAAATTAAAACAAATTGACAATTTTTGACTGTGAAACCTTTGTGATGAATGTGGACATAAAGTGCTCAATGCTTTATTCTGTTTGTTCGACTGATTTGACAGTACGGACTCATAGTAATATTCATTATAGTAAGACTAAAGGCTAAAACAGTTCACCTGTATACAGCGCTGACATCTGTCATTCAATTAGGCTTTTTTGTACAACATTAACAAATTTGGTTGAAATCCAATTCAGCATTGAAGAATTATGACCCATTAAATGCATTGAGTCTTGCCTTTAAAAAATTTGGTAACCAATTACAGACGAACGATAAGTAACAGACAAACAAAAACCTAAAAGTCTGTTTCGCTTCACCTAAATATGCTATGTACTGATTTTAGTGAAAATTAGATGAAATAAGTGCCAAAAGAAGCAAAAAGTAAAAAAATCTCAAAATGAATGGTTTGAACTTCAAAATACCACACTTGGCGAACATCCAGAATATTATCAATTATTATTGATCCAGTGCTCCCAGTGGGAAGAACATTTGAAACAATTAACTCAAACACAACCTCATGGTGGCGCTACAGTAAAGTCATAGCAGTTTGATTCATCCACTGGGGAACATGGCAATGGCAATCCATCCAACAGTTGTTTACATATTTCAGTCTGGACCAGAGACTACTGACTAACATTGTTAGGGTGACCAGGTCTCTATTGGAAATGTAAAATCTGACTTTGTTCAAATTTCAGAAGGTGTCTCACAAAGCTCAATCTGGGGGACCTGTTCTGTTCAGTCTAGAAATGATATTGTCTCTACTGAAAGTGGAGTTGCTGTTTTCATCAAGTGTAGGATGAAGGGAGGAGTTGAAGGATGAATTGTCAGACATGGTCTATTTGTATGTATGTTAGACAGACAGAGAAGAAGAAAAACAGATGGAGAAAAATGGCATGAAAAAAGGTTACAAGAGAAATACATGAGGATTTGTTTGAGAAACTTAACACACTATGATGCATGAACATGTCTACTTCACAACAAATTCACTCCCCCCTTCTCACTGCTCTGTCAGATCACTCTAATTCTCCCTGCATAATACATTTGGAGGTCACCCAGACTTATTATTAATCCAATGTCAGATAAATACAACAGTGTGACTTTATTCTACGATTAGACACTGTTTTCTGCAATTTTAGAGTTAGCAAATGAGATTAGTAGTTTTGTAAGGTATCTTTCAGTTTTACGTTCCAAAATTTGATATGTTATTTAAAGATATACTTAAATGTTTTTCCCACCTTCTCAGCAGCGTTGTGATCATCTATGACCTTTATCTCCAAACTCACTGACTGCTGTTCACTGGTTTCTGGTCCAAATATACAAAATACTTTTGGGTTTGTGTGGGTGTGTGTTATTAATGATGCTCATGTGTCAGAGGGACAGATGAGAGCAGGAGGTGTTTTGCATGTTGTAAAACAAATTGATCATGTCACCTGCAGAATAACATAGTGGTTGTGATTAATAGTATTTTAAACTAAACTCTTAAACTCTTTATAAATAACAACTTATAACAAGATTTTTGAGGTATATTTTTTCCTTGAATACACCCAAAAACAGTGCTAGAAAGAAGAACCTTAGTCTTGGGTAACATGGCTGTTATAACTACTCTGCAGTTCCCCTCAGCTCTCTGGAGCATTTTACAGTCTTTCAACACGTAGTTTTGTTTTTTATGGACCAAAACCATCAAACAAGCTCTGGTAAATCCATTACACTACCTGCCAAGTTCCAAACAGCTGATAAAGTTAGAGACATTTTTCTCAAGAGCTGGTGGAGACCAAACCTGAGCTAAAAGACTACTAAAACATAAAGTCAGCATTAACGTTTTAAATGTTTAAGCAAAACTATAATCTTTCCATAATTGGAATTACATAAGATAAATAATGTGCTTGCTAATGTCAAAATGGTACATGAATGCAATTTTTACTAATTATTCATTAATTCAACCTTTATTTTAAGTCAGAAATACATTGGCTTAGCAACCTCATTTACAATAATAGCTGAGTAAAAAAAATAAGATAAACAAATGATTCAGCACAAATAAGGAGCTTGGTTACAGAAAAAGAATGAGAAAAGTAAAATAATTAAACCTTGCTGTAAAGTACTTACATTTTAAAGCAAATTAATCAATTAAAACATGAACAATTAGAGGTACAATAAGATGTGACAAGGAATGTAAATTAAAAAAGGCATGTTGCAGGTTTCAGGTGCACAATGAGAAAAAACTGATTTTCGAAGATCAAATGAAGCAAACGTCTATCACGCCTTTACAAGAAAGGACCACCCAACCTTAGAATACAGGTCACAACGATGAGTATTATGTCACCAGCAATTTATATATATTATCACCAGTAATAAATTTAATAAACAGCATCCAGTGGCTGTTTTCCTTAATGTGCTTACCAGTTTACTCACATGATATATAAAAGTTACATTCATTGATCAGAACTCCAACATACTTTCAATATTTCCACTATTAAAAGTAGTCATAATGAGATCATTATAAATATTGTTGGCTCTGGTAAACAACATGATTTTAGTTTTATCTGCATTGAGTTCTAATTTATTGTTACTGAGTGCAACTTTTAAATCAGCAAAGCAGCACTTAATGGCAGCATTCACATTATAGTACAAAACAGTATCATCAGCATAAAGATATATAACTACATTTACTTACAGAAGACACAATATCATCCATAGAGCAAACAGACAATTGAGCCTTCTGGGACACCATCTGTTATTTTGAACACACAGATGTGTGGCTATGACGTAATGTTGAAAAAAGTTATAAGTAATTTAATTAAATCCAAGACTATGAAGTTTTTTTTATTTGCAATGTATGATCAACTGTATCAAACATCAATTTAAGTTGAGTTGATTAGCATTCATGCTCTCTAAATAGAAGTAGAAGTACAAATTAACAGCACCAAAAACAACCAAACAAAACAAAAATTTAAACTGTACATATATTTACATAAAAAAAACATGCCCATATATTCATACTCAAACAAACACATTTACAAAGTAAACCCATCACCCAAAATAAACCTAAAAACAGTGGATAGAAATTCACAAAACTTGTACTACAGAACCCTGGATGGCCAAAACTACTCACTCAGAACTTCTCACTCTGCACAACTCTATAAAAGGTTCAAATCAGTTACAAACAAATAAAATCTATTCCACCAAGAGATAAATAAGATCCTGATTTACCCAACTGTTTTTTAAGGTGGTTCAATTTGATGTAAGTTACTCAAATCTCATTTATGCCCAATTCTCAAGTTGACACAGTGTTTTGGTTGCAGCCTGGTAATTTTCCTGCCCGATGTAAAAACAGCATCGGTAACACCAGACTGCTGGGCACCGAGAACCATGACATAGAATATACCACTAAACAGTTTTGAATAAATACTAAATCAGCATATATCATAGTGGAAACCAAGCTACACAAGAACCTCAACAACAGAGCTCCCATTATTACCATGATGGTGTTGAAAGCCCTCTGCTTTAATTGGTCAACCCGCTCCCTGATCCCACCCACTTCCCCCGGCCCTGGACGAATCAGAACACAGAGAACGGAAACGCTGCAGAAAGAGACGACAACACAGGAGAGGAGTAAGAGAGACAAACTATAGATGAAGTACCAATAAAGAGTGAGTTTAGTCAGACCCAGTGATCCAAAGCAAAATAACCAAACACACCCAATGCTGATGTTTCTGATTCTGACCCCGCCCGCCTGTCTCAGCCCCAGGTAGGTGACTGGGTGAACGACAGCCAGATAGCGCTCCACACAGGTGAGGAGGTGAAACAGAGTCTGTCCAGCTGAGACAATGGAGAAGATGTATATCCCCACTGTCATTACATTTTCTTGATTAGTGTAACTGCCATAACAGAAGAAGCAAGACCCCAAGATACTGATCAGCTCCAGAAAGACCATGTTGAAGGTGAAGACGTCCGAGTGGCTCACTGCAACAGAGCCCTGTTTCCTCCATCGATCATAGCCCACATAGAGGATGAAGATGAAGAGAGGCAGGAGGAGGATGTAGGTGATGAAGAGGGCTGTAAACATGGAAATGCAAACTCCAGAGTTGTTGTTTTCATCAAGTGTAGGATGGAGGGAGGAGTTGAAGGATGAATTGTCTGACATGGTCTATTTGTATGGATGACTGGATGGACAGACAGAGAAGAAGAAAAACAGAGAGTGATAGCATGAATGAAAGTTACAAGAGAAACACATGAGGATTTACTTTAGAGAAACTTAAAATACTATTGTGCATGAACATGTCTACTTCACATGTTCAACAAATTCACCCCCACCTTCTCACTGCTCTGTCAGATCACTCTAATTCTCCCTGTATAATACATTTGGAGGTCACCCAGAATTATTATTAATCCAATGTCAGATAAATACAACAGAGTGACTTTATTCTACGATTAGACACTGTTTTCTGCAATTTCAGAGTTATCACAGAGGTTATGTCTTTTAGGTAATTATGATTTTTTGTATACTAAAAATCTTTTTAAAGTGACATCACCAATTAAATTAAACAAATTAAAGTCATTGTTATTTGGTAATAATCATAGAACACCATGAATTTTCCCACCTTGTCAGCAGCGTTTGTGATCGTCCTTCTCCTGCGTCTCCAAACTCGCTGACTGCTGTTCACTGGTTCCAGCTCCACATATACAATAATACATTTGGGTGTGTCTCTTCTTAGTGATGTTCATGTGACAGAGTGACAGATGGACGCAAGAGGTGTTTTGCATGTTGTAAAACAAATTTATTATGACTCCACACTAATCACAGGAGGCAAATTTTCGTCTCTTTTTTGGGAACACATCAGAACTGTTGACATAAGCCATGAAGCTTTAAATATGTCAGCAATTCTATCTACAAGAACAAACTTAGGTGAAAAACTAACTCATTACCATAATTAAGTATTAGTTAAGTATCATTATTTGGGACAGACACACTAAACATAAATGATTTAAGAATCATAGTGTTTCTGTCTGCTACAGTCTTCTGGTAATCTGAAAAATATTATCTTAAAATGTGTTTGCTAATTAAAAACAGTATGTGAATCTTCTGCTGATCTTCAAATCAGTGGATGACCCCGCTAATATTACACAACCAAAACACACACAAATACAACTGAGAGCAGGAATCAAATTGCAATCCTATTTTTGAGAAACACTTCCACACACACACAGTAATTTTTGGACACAATTATCTCAACTAAACATAAGAAAATCCAGATGGGATCTATAATTAGCTCTGAATATATTGTATTAAATCACATTAAAACAATCTCATACAACTAGAACCTACAGTAATATGATATAACAAACTGTCTAATATACTCTTAGTCTTCCAATTAAATCAACTTTGTCCAGATGTAATCTGATACTTATCTTTACCCACTATTATAACTGCTACATGGTAGTTTTTCTGCCTTTTGTAGATACAGCAGAGGTAACACCAAACTGCTGGTCAGACTAAACCAGAATGAAGAAGTTTTCTGTCTGTAAAGTACTTAACTTTTAAAGTAAATGAATCAATTAAAACAAGAACAATTAGAGGGGAAATAAGATGTGAAAAGAAATATAAATTAAAAAAGGCATGTTGCAGGTTTCAGGTGCACAATTAGAAAAAACGGATTTTCGAAGACCAAATGAAGCATACGTCTATCACGCCTTCACAAGAAAGGACCACCCAACCTTAGAATACAGGTCACAACGATGAGTATTATGTCACCAGCAATGTATATATATACGTATATATATATATATATATATATATATATATATATATATATATATATATATATATATTTTTATCACCAGTAATAAATCTAAGTGCAGAGTGATAAACAGCATCCAGTGGCTGTTTTCATAGAGTTCTAATTTAATGTTACTGAGTGCAACTTTTAAATCAGCAAAGCAGCAATTAATGGCAGCATTCACATTATAGTACAAAACAGTATCATCGGCATAAAGATATATAACTACATTTACTTACAGAAGAGACAATATCATCTATAGAGCAAACAGACAATTGAGCCTTCTGGGACACCATCTGTCATTTTGAACACTGCTGTGTGACTATGACATAATTTTGAAACCAGTTATAAATAATTCATTAAATCCAAGACAGTAAAGTTTTTTTTAATTTGCATGATTGTATGATCAACTGTATCAAACATCAATTTAAGTTGAGTTGATTAGCATTCATGCTCTCTGAATAGAAGTAGAAGTAAAATTAACAGAACCAAAAACAACAAAACAAAACAAAAATTTAAACTGTACATATATTTATATACAAAAAACACACCCACACATTCATACTCAAACACAGACATTTACAAAGTAAACACATCACCCAAAATAAACCTAAAAACAGTGGATAGAAATTCACAAAACTTGTACTACAGAACCCTGGATGGCCAAAACTACTCACTCAGAACTTCTCACTCTGCACAACTCTATAAAAGGTTCAAATCAGTTACAAACAAATAAAATCTATTCCACCAAGAGATAAATAAGATCCTGATTTACCCAACTGTTTTTTAAGGTGGTTCAATTTGATGTAAGTTACTCAAATCTCATTTATGCCCAATTCTCAAGTTGACACAGTGTTTTGGTTGCAGCCTGGTAGTTTTCCTGCCCGATGTAGAAACAGCATCGGTAACACCAGTCTGCTGGGTAGCGAGAACCATGACATAGAACGTACCACTAAACAGTTTTGAATAAATAGTAAATCAGCATATATCATAGTGGAAACCAAGCTGCACAAGAACCTCAACAACAGAGCTCCCATTATTACCATGATGGTGTTGAAAGCCCTCTGCTTTGATTGGTCAACCCGCTCCCTGATCCCGCCCACTTCCCCCGGCCCTGGACGAATCAGAACACAGAGAACGGAAACGCTGCAGAAAGAGACAACAACACAGGAGAGGAGTAAGAGAGACAAACTATAGATGAAGTACCAATAAAGAGTGAGTTTAGTCAGACCCAGTGATCCAAAGCAAAATAACCAAACACACCCAATGCTGATGTTTCTGATTCTGACCCCGCCCGCCTGTCTCAGCCCCAGGTAGGTGACGGGGTGAACGACAGCCAGATAGCGCTCCACACAGGTGAGGAGATGAAACAGAGTCTGTCCAGGTGAGACGATGGAGAGGATGTATATCCCCACTGTCATTACATTTTCTTGATTAGTGTAAGTGCCATAACAGAAGAAGCAATACCCCAAGATACTGATCAGCTCCAGGAAGACCATGTTGAAGGTGAAGACGTCCGAGTGGCTAACGGCAACAGAGCGCTGTTTCCTCCATCGATCGTAGCCCACATAGAGGATGAAGATGAAGAGAGGCAGGAGGAGGATGTAGGTGATGAAGAGGGCTGTAAACATGGAAATGCAAACTCCAGAGTTGCTGTTTTCATCAAGTGTAGGATGGAGGGAGGAGTTGAAGGATGAATTGTCTGACATGGTCTATTTGTATGGATGACTGGATGGACAGACAGAGGAGAAGAAAAACAGAGAGTGATAGCATGAATGAAAGTTACAAGAGAAATACATGAGGATTTACTTTAGAGAAACTTAAAATACTATTGTGCATGAACATGTCTACTTCACATGTTCAACAAATTCACCCCCACCTTCTCACTGCTCTGTCAGATCACTCTAATTCTCCCTGTATAATACATTTGGAGGTCACCCAGAATTATTATTAATCCAATGTCAGATAAATACAACAGAGTGACTTTATTCTACGATTAGACACTGTTTTCTGCAATTTCAGAGTTATCACAGAGGTTATGTCTTTTAGGTAATTATGATTTTTTGTATACTAAAAATATTTTTAAAGTGACATCACCAATTAAATTAAACAAATTAAAGTCATTGTTATTTGGTAATAATCATAGAACACCATGAATTTTCCCACCTTGTCAGCAGCGTTTGTGATCGTCCTTCTCCTGCGTCTCCAAACTCGCTGACTGCTGTTCACTGGTTCCAGCTCCACATATACAATAATACATTTGGGTGTGTCTCTTCTTAGTGATGTCCATGTGACAGAGTGACAGATGGACGCAAGAGGTGTTTTGCATGTTGTAAAACAAATTTATTATGACTCCACACTAATCACAGGAGGCAAATTTTCGTCTCTTTTTTGAGAACACATCAGAACTGTTGACATAAGCCATGAAGCTTTAAATATGTCAGCAATTCTATCTACAAGACCAAACTTAGGTGAAAAACTAACTCAGTACCATAATTAAGTATTAGTTAAGTATCATTATTTGGGACAGACACACTAAACATAAATTATTTAAGAATCATAGTGTTTCTGTCTGCTACAGTCTTCTGGTAATCTGAAAAATATTATCTTAAAATGTGTTTGCTGATTAAAAACAGTACGTGAATCTTCTGCCGATCTTCAAATCAGTGGATGACCCCGCTAATATTACACAACCAAAACACACACAAATACAACTGAGAGCAGGAATCCAATTGCAATCCTATTTTTGAGAAACACTTCCACACACACACAGTAATTTTTGGACACAATTATCTCAACTAAACATAAGAAAATCCAGATGGGATCTATAATTAGCTCTGAATATATTGTATTTAATCACATTAAAAGAAAATCATACAACTAGAACCTACAGTAATATGATATAACAAACTGTCTAATATACTCTTAGTCCTCCAATTAAATCAACTTTGTTCAGATGTAATCTGATACTCATCTTTACCCACTATTATAACTGCTACATGGTAGTTTTCCTGCCTTTTGTAGATACAGCAGAGGTAACACCAAACTGCTGGTCAGACTAAACCATAATGAAGAAGTTTTCTGTCTGTAAAGTACTTCAATTTTGAAGTAAATGAATCAATTAAAACAAGAACAATTAGAGGGGAAATAAGATGTGACAAGAAATGTAAATTAAAAAAGGCATGTTGCAGGTTTCAGGTGCACAATGAGAAAAAACTGATTTTCGAAGATCAAATGAAGCAAACGTCTATCACGCCTTTACAAGACAGGACAACCCAACCTTAGAATACAGGTCACAACGATGAGTATTATGTCACCAGCAATTCATATATATTATCACCAGTAATAAATCTAATAAACAGCATCCAGTGGCTATTTTCCTTAATGTGCCTACCAGTTTACTCACACGATATGTAAAAGTTACATTCATTGATCAGAACTCCAACATACTTTCAATATTTCCACTATTAAAAGTAGTCATAATGAGATCATTATAAATATTGTTGGCTCTGGTAAACAACATGATTTTAGTTTTATCTGCATTGAGTTCTAATTTATTGTTACTGAGTGCAACTTTTAAATCAGCAAAGCAGCACTTAATGGCAGCATTCACATTATAGTACAAAACAGTATCATCAGCATAAAGATATATAACTACATTTACTTACAGAAGACACAATATCATCCATAGAGCAAACAGACAATTGAGCCTTCTGGGACACCATCTGTTATTTTGAACACACAGATGTGTGGCTATGACGTAATGTTGAAAAAAGTTATAAGTAATTTAATTAAATCCAAGACTATGAAGTTTTTTTATTTGCAATGTATGATCAACTGTATCAAACGTCAATTTAAGTTGAGTTGATTAGCATTCATGCTCTCTGAATAGAAGTAGAAGTAAAATTAACAGCACCAAAAACAACCAAACAAAACAAAAAATTAAACTGTACATATATTTATATACAAAAAACATGCCCATATATTCATACTCAAACAAACACATTTACAAAGTAAACCCATCACCCAAAATAAACCTAAAAACAGTGGATAGAAATTCACAAAACTTGTACTACAGAACCCTGGATGGCCAAAACTACTCACTCAGAACTTCTCACTCTGCACAACTCTATAAAAGGTTCAAATCAGTTACAAACAAATAAAATCTATTCCACCAAGAGATAAATAAGATCCTGATTTACCCAACTGTTTTTTAAGGTGGTTCAATTTGATGTAAGTTACTCAAATCTCATTTATGCCCAATTCTCAAGTTGACACAGTGTTTTGGTTGCAGCCTGGTAGTTTTCCTGCCCGATGTAGAAACAGCATCGGTAACACCAGACTGCTGGGCAGCGAGAACCATGACATAGAATATACCACTAAACAGTTTTGAATAAATACTAAATCAGCATATATCATAGTGGAAACCAAGCTACACAAGAACCTCAACAACAGAGCTCCCATTATTACCATGATGGTGTTGAAAGCCCTCTGCTTTGATTGGTCAACCCGCTCCCTGATCCCACCCACTTCCCCCGGCCCTGGACGAATCAGAACACAGAGAACGGAAACGCTGCAGAAAGAGACGACAACACAGGAGAGGAGTAAGAGAGAGAAACTACAGATCGTGGGAAAAGAAAGTCTGAGTTTAGCTAAACCCAGTAATCCAAGGCAAAACAGCCAAACACACCCAATGCTGATGTTTCTGATTCTGACCCCGCCCGCCTGTCTCAGCCCCAGGTAGGTGACGGGGTGAACAACAGCCAGATAGCGCTCCACACAGGTGAGGAGGTGAAACAGAGTCTGTCCAGGTGAGACGATGGAGAGGATGTATATCCCCACTGTCATTACATTTTCTTGATTAGTGTAACTGCCATAACAGAAGAAGCAAGACCCCAAGATACTGATCAGCTCCAGGAAGACCATGTTGAAGGTGAAGACGTCCGAGTGGCTCACTGCAACAGAGCGCTGTTTCCTCCATCGATCATAGCCCACATAGAGGATGAAGATGAAGAGAGGCAGGAGGAGGATGTAGGTGATGGAGAGGGCTGTGAACATGGAAATGCAAACTCCAGAGTTGCTGTTTTCATCAAGTGTAGGATGGAGGGAGGAGTTGAAGGATGAATTGTCTGACATGGTCTATTTGTATGGATGACTGGATGGACAGACAGAGGAGAAGAAAGACAGAGAGTGATAGCATGAATGAAAGTTACAAGAGAAATACATGAGGATTTACTTTAGAGAAACTTAAAATACTATTGTGCATGAACATGTCTACTTCACATGTTCAACAAATTCACCCCCACCTTCTCACTGCTCTGTCAGATCACTCTAATTCTCCCTGTATAATACATTTGGAGGTCACCCAGAATTATTATTAATCCAATGTCAGATAAATACAATAGAGTGACTTTATTCTACTATTAGACACTGTTTTCTGCAATATCAGAGTTATCACAGAGGTTATGTCTTTTAGGTAATTATGATTTTTTGTATACTAAAAATCTTTTTAAAGTGACATCACCAATTAAATTAAACAAATTAAAGTCATTGTTATTTGGTAATAATCATAGAACACCATGAATTTTCCCACCTTGTCAGCAGCGTTTGTGATCGTCCTTCTCCTGCGTCTCCAAACTCGCTGACTGCTGTTCACTGGTTCCAGCTCCACATATACAATAATACATTTGGGTGTGTCTGTTATTAATGATGTTCATGTGACAGAGTGACAGATGGACGCAAGAGGTGTTTTGCATGTTGTAAAACAAATTTATTATGACTCCACACTAATCACAGGAGGCAAATTTTCGTCTCTTTTTTGGGAACACATCAGAACTGTTGACATAAGCCATGAAGCTTTAAATATGTCAGCAATTCTATCTACAAGACCAAACTTAGGTGAAAAACTAACTCATTACCATAATTAAGTATTAGTTAAGTATCATTATTTGGGACAGACACACTAAACATAAATGATTTAAGAATCATAGTGTTTCTGTCTGCTACAGTCTTCTGGTAATCTGAAAAATATTATCTTAAAATGTGTTTGCTAATTAAAAACAGTATGAGAATCTTCTGCTGATCTTCAAATCAGTGGATGACCCCGCTAATATTACACAACCAAAACACACACAAATACAACTGAGAGCAGGAATCAAATTGCAATCCTATTTTTGAGAAACACTTCCACACACACACAGTAATTTTTGGACACAATTATCTCAACTAAACATAAGAAAATCCAGATGGGATCTATAATTAGCTCTGAATATATTGTATTAAATCACATTAAAACAATCTCATACAACTAGAACCTACTGTAATATGATATAACAAACTGTCTAATATACTCTTAGTCTTCCAATTAAATCAACTTTGTCCAGATGTAATCTGATACTTATCTTTACCCACTATTATAACTGCTACATGGTAGTTTTTCTGCCTTTTCTAGATACAGCAGAGGTAACACCAAACTGCTGGTCAGACTAAACCAGAATGAAGAAGTTTTCTGTCTGTAAAGTACTTAACTTTTAAAGTAAATGAATCAATTAAAACAAGAACAATTAGAGGGGAAATAAGATGTGAAAAGAAATATAAATTAAAAAAGGCATGTTGCAGGTTTCAGGTGCACAATGAGAAAAAACAGATTTTCGAAGATCAAATGAAGCACACGTCTATCACGCCTTCACAAGAAAGGACCACCCAACCTTAGAATACAGGTCACAACGATGAGTATTATGTCACCAGCAATGTATATATATACGTATATATATATTTATCACCAGTAATAAATCTGAGTGCAGAGTGATAAACAGCATCCAGTGGCTGTTTTCATAGAGTTCTAATTTAATGTTACTGAGTGCAACTTTTAAATCAGCAAAGCAGCAATTAATGGCAGCATTCACATTATAGTACAAAACAGTATCATCGGCATAAAGATATATAACTACATTTACTTACAGAAGAGACAATATCATCTATAGAGCAAACAGACAATTGAGCCTTCTGGGACACCATCTGTCATTTTGAACACTGCTGTGTGACTATGACATAATTTTGAAACCAGTTATAAATAATTCATTAAATCCAAGACTGTAAAGTTTTTTTAATTTGCATGATTGTATCATCAACTGTATCAAACGTCAATTTAAGTTGAGTTGATTAGCATTCATGCTCTCTGAATAGAAGTAGAAGTAAAATTAACAGCACCAAAAACAACAAAACAAAACAAAAATTTAAACTGTACATATATTTATATACAAAAAACACACCCACACATTCATACTCAAACACAGACATTTACAAAGTAAACATATCACCCAAAATAAACCTAAAAACAGTGGATAGAAATTCACAAAACTTGTACTACAGAACCCTGGATGGCCAAAACTACTCACTCAGAACTTCTCACTCTGCACAACTCTATAAAAGGTTCAAATCAGTTACAAACAAATAAAATCTATTCCACCAAGAGATAAATAAGATCCTGATTTACCCAACTGTTTTTTTAAGGTGGTTCAATTTGATGTAAGTTACTTAAATCTCATTTATGCCCAATTCTCAAGTTGACACAGTATTTTGGTTGCAGCCTGGTAGTTTTCCTGCCCGATGTAGAAACAGCAGTGGTAACACCAGACTGCTGGGCAGCGAGAACCATAACATAGAATATACCACTAAACAGTTTTGAATAAATAGTAAATCAGCATATATCATCGCGGAAACCAAGCTGCACAAGAACCTCAACAACAGAGCTCCCATTATTACCATGATGGTGTTGAAAGCCCTCTGCATTGATTGGTCAACCCGCTCCCTGATCCCACCCACTTCCCCCGGCCCTGGACGAATCAGAACGCAGAGAACGGAAACGCTGAAGAAAGAGACGACAGCACAGGAGAGGAGTAAGAGAGACAAACTACAGATCCTGTAAAAAGAAAGTCTGAGTTTAGCTAAACCCAGTAATCCAAGGCAAAACAGCCAAACACACCCAATGCTGATGTTTCTGATTCTGACCCCGCCCGCCTGTCTCAGCCCCAGGTAGGTGACGGGGTGAACGACAGCCAGATAGCGCTCCACACAGGTGAGGAGGTGAAACAGAGTCTGTCCAGCTGAGACAATGGAGAGGATGTATATCCCCACTGTCTTTAGAATTTCTTGATTAGTGTAACTGCCATAACAGAAGAAGCAAGACCCCAAGACACTGATCAGCTCCAGAAAGACCATGTTGAAGGTGAAGACGTCCGAGTGGCTCACTGCAACAGAGCGCTGTTTCCTCCATCGATCGTAGCCCACATAGAGGATGAAGATGAAGAGAGGCAGGAGGAGGATGTAAGTGATGGAGAGGGCTGTAGACATGGAAATGCAAACTCCAGAGTTGCTGTTTTCATCAAGTGTAGGATGGAGGGAGGAGTTGAAGGATGAATTGTCTGACATGGTCTATTTGTATGGATGACTGGATGGACAGACAGAGGAGAAGAAAGACAGAGAGTGATAGCATGAATGAAAGTTACAAGAGAAACACATGAGGATTTGTTTTAGATAAACTTAAAATACGATTGTGCATGAACATGTCTACTTCACATGTTCAACAAATTCACCCCCACCTTCTCACTGCTCTGTCAGATCACTCTAATTCTCCCTGTATAATACATTTGGAGGTCACCCAGAATTATTATTAATCCAATGTCAGATAAATGCAACAGAGTGACTTTATTCTACTATTAGACAACTGTTTTCTGCAATTTCAGAGTTATCACAGAGGTTATGTCTTTTAGGTAATTATGATTTATTGTATACTAAAATTCTTTTTAAAGTGACATCACCAATTAAATTAAACAAATTAAAGTCATTGTTATTTGGTAATAATCATAGAACACCATGAATTTTCCCACCTTGTCAGCAGCGTTTGTGATCGTCCTTCTCCTGCGTCTCCAAACTCGCTGACTGCTGTTCACTGGTTCCAGCTCCACATATACAATAATACATTTGGGTGTGTCTGTTATTAATGATGTTCATGTGACAGAGTGACAGATGGACGCAAGAGGTGTTTTGCATGTTGTAAAACAAATTTATTATGACTCCACACTAATCACAGGAGGCAAATTTTCGTCTCTTTTTTGGGAACACATCAGAACTGTTGACATAAGCCATGAAGCTTTAAATATGTCAGCAATTCTATCTACAAGACCAAACTTAGGTGAAAAACTAACTCAGTACCATAATTAAGTATTAGTTAAGTATCATTATTTGGGACAGACACACTAAACATAAATTATATATAATACACACAACCAAAACACACACAAATACAACTGAGAGCAGGATTCAAATCGCAATCCTATTTTTGAGAAACACTTCCACACACACACAGTAATTTTTGGACACAATTATCTCAACTAAACATAAGAAAATCCAGATGGGATTTATAATTAGCTCTGAATATATTGTATTTAATCACATTAAAACAATCTCATACAACTAGAACCTACTGTAATCTGTAGGTCTAATATACTCTTAGTCCTCCAATTTAATTTACTTTATTCAGATGTTATCTAATACTTATCTTTACCCACTATTATCACAGCTAATTATTTATGCGAGAATATAATCAACATATTAATGAAAAATATAAATAATCATATCCAGGTGTACAATAACAAAATAAACCCTCGCAACCGTCACGAAAAACCCTAGCAGCACCATAGCAACTATCTTGAAAGCCTTAGAAACAAACAAACAACTACCCATAACACCTTAGCAGCCACATAATAACCTTGAACACCTGCTCCAAAACCATAAAATCCACATTGCGACTTATTCAATCAACAAGATTTTCCCAGTGGATTATAGTACACTTTAGCAAAGCATTACGCAATTTAAATATAGTTCATCTATAGTTAATGAAATTTCAACTATTTGACTGCAGATGTCTACCAAATTATATATGTGACAACTGATAAACATACTCTAACAAAGATGTTTTTTGCACCCAAACCAAACCTTAACCACAATGGTGTGATATCAGACATGGTTGTTGATTCTCAACTAATAAGCTGTTGAAATGTAACAAATACATGCAAAAACTGTGTGTAGGTAACTATCCAAATAATGTGTGGACAAGAATTCAAATGGCAATCCAATTTTTGAGAATAACCTGCAGAATATCTGCTGCAGATAGAGTCGTTTTTGGACACAATTATCTCAACTAAACATAAGGAAATCCAGATGGGATTTATAATTTGCTCCGAATATATTTTATTTAATCACATTAAAACAATCTCAATCAACTAGAACGTATTGTAATATGATATAAAAAACTGTCCATGGGTCCATGGGTCTGATATACTCTTAGTCCTCCAATTAAATTAACTTTTTGTTCAGATGTAATCTGATACTTATCTTTACCCACTATTATAACAGCTACATGGTAGTTTTCCTGCCCTTTGTAGATACAGCAGAGGTAACACCAAACTGCTGGGCAGACTAAACCAGAATGAAGAAGTCTGCATTGCACACGTGACACTGGGGCTCAGCAGTGTTGACCTCCCCAGAGCAACAGACACAATGAACCCTGCAAACCACAACCACAGCACTCCAGTTATGGCCACAATGGTGAAGAAGGCCTTTTGCTTTGACTGGTCAACTCGCTTCTTGTCCTTCCCCCCTTCCCCAGGCCCTGGACGAATCAGAACACAGAGAACAGAAAGGCTGAAGAAAGAGACGGCAACTGAAGAGAAGACCAAAAGGACAAAAAATGGCATGAAAAGTAAATCAGGATAGTTCAGGCTTGCTATTCCCATCAGTATCAAAGACAGCAGCCAAGCGCTCCCAATGCTGACGTTTCTGATCCTGACACCACGCGCCTTTCTGAGCCCCCGGTAGGTGATGGGGTGAACAACAGCCAGGTATCGCTCCACACAGGTCAGGAGGTGAAAGAAGGTCTCTCCATAGAAAGTGACGGAGGAAAGACAGAACGCCACTAACATCATCTCTGGGAGATCAGTGAAGAAACTGCTATAGGAAATGCCTAACCCAAGGCCCCAGATCAGGTCCATGGCAGCCATGTGGTAGGTGAATATGTCAGAGTGGCTTGTAGTTGCGAAGGAGCGCTGCTGTCGCCATCGTTGGTAACCCAGATAGAGTACGAGGACGGAGAGGGGAAGGAGCAGGATGGCTCTGGTGACATTGAATGCAGTTCCGATTATCGTACCAACCGTGGAGATGGAACAATGGAAGAGATGTGAATCAAGGGTGGTGTTAGAGGGGAAGGTTGAGTTGAGTGCCATATCTGGATGGAGACCTGAGGACGAGAAGAAGAAAAGAATCTGTGCTGTAAAACAACCTCTGAGAAGTTCATGAGCTGTTCGGCAATAGGCTGATGGGAATGTCATTAGTTTAGCAGGTATTTAAAATTAAAACTGTGACGAAAATCCACGTTTTACACAAACTTCTTGCATTTATTTTGTTCATTGGGTTCATTGTAGAGGTCATCAGTTGTTCTGTATTTGTTGAATATAATCAGGAGTCAATGATAGAAAAGAGGTCCCTTCAGGAAAAGGGTTGGGAACCACTGCCCTCCTGGTAAAGCTGTATTTCAGAATAGTTACAAACATGAACTAAAAATCATTAAGACATCAATGAACACCCACCTTGCCTGCAGTGTTTGTTTTTGATCGTCCTTCTCCTGCGTCTCCACACTCACTGACAGCTGTTCACTGGTTCCAGCTCCGAGTATACAGTCACACATTTGTGTGTGTGTGTTATTAATGGTGTTCATGTGACAGAGTGACAGGTGGAAATAGGAGGTGTTTTGCATGATCAATACTTTATGTCAAAAGACGCAAATTTTCTTTTCACTCTTCTAGTGAACAGGGTCACCTGCAGATCAGCAACACAGGCTGTTATATAATATTTTACAAAGATGGAGTGTGATTATAATTTAGTATTATTTAATAACGGTATTTAATATTAACCTACTTGTAGCTCTGCCTGATTTCTAGCTGAAATGAGTACCAGGTACTGATAACGTATGTAATCAACTAAAATGTGACAATATCCGACTTAATACACCATCTTTTCGTATAAAAAAACAGTTGTCTTACCCTTGTGGTCAAAATTGCTCTGAAGCTTAATTCTGTAAATTATTTTCTAATAAATATAACAACCTCTCATCAATCAATGTTAATTTCAGGCTTAAATGAACAACTTCCGGTTAGCCTCGTCCGAATACAGATACGAATACAGATAATTTAGTTGGTTGAACAGATACAGATACTCGCTCACCCCTACTAGCTGCTCAAAAACAACTACAACATAAACATTTGCTTCGACTTAGCGTTAACTTTTCATATGTAAACCATATCCCTTATATGAAAAATGTGCTTGTTAATGCTAAATAGTATATGAACGCAATGCCTGGCCAAGCTATTAGCCATTACCCAAGCTAGTGTTGATCTACTGACTTTTCATCCAGCAACAGAGTCTTATACTTTAGTTTCAAATTTCATCAAAACTTCCCAACCAACCTTGCCATTAGCCTCAGCTGTATTAAGTTATACTAATTACCAAATGTTGGTATATTAATATGCTAAAATAAGTTGTAAACATAAACACGTTAGCTTCGTCACTGCAGCCATGTTAGCATGTTATTGTTGACTTTTATTTCAACTCTAAACATCTGGCTAACATCAACGATCAATTGATTCAATGCTTCAAACCAAACAGATGACACACTAAATGAAATAGTATTTTTTTATTTTTATTTTATTTTATTTTACAACATATGAGAAAAGCAAGCTGTTAACTGAAGGACAAAACATTAGCTGTGAGACCAGCGGAGTACATGTCAGTGCTTCGTTTCATCTGTCTATTAAACTGGATGTTTGACAGGATTCAATTGACCTGTAAACTAAGACTGCGGCTAATAATTCAAATCAGAGAGCATCATGTGACCCAGGACACCTGAATGCTTGTCAGTCTTGATGTGCTGTTTGACAATCATTTTAAATTTGTGTATTATTATAAAACAAACAGTATAAAACAAACTGTTTGTACAGCGTGAACGTAGCGTATAGAAAGACTCTAATGAATAGAGTTGCAAAGTGAGAGAACAAGACTCGAAAGTTGTTTTTTTTAATGTAAATTCACAATGATGTCTTGTGGTATCATTTAAAAAATACAATTAAAATGATCAGTACAATTGTTTTATTGAAAACTTTTCCACCTCAGCCAAGTATAAAACCTTCTACTTAGGTTTTTTATACAATAATTGAAAATGTGCAACAACAAAAAAATGACGGATGCAAACGCACTTAATGAGGAAGACTTTTACGACAGGAATTACCCGGAATTCCCAAAACTGAAACTCATCACATTTTGTGACTCTTTTAAAGCTTAAAGTCTTTAAAAGCAGTGTGTTTGGCTCCTGGCACCTCGGTCTGAGTCTGCTAACGTTAGCTGTACAAGCCCTGCTTTCTAAGCCTCGCCCGTTTCTGGAACCTCGGTCAACTTTCTGGTTCATGCTAGGTTAATCTATGTTGTTTTTCACCATCATAGTTAGCAAAATGCTAGCTACTTAGCTAGCTAATGACTCGCGTGGATGTATTGACCGAGGCTTGCTCAACTGTGATTGGAGCACAGAGGGAAAAGGGGCGGGACTTCAGAAGGGTGAATTCAGAAGCTTACACAGTGTTTCGTTTACAGCGTGGTAGTTTTCCTACCCGGTGTAAAAACAGTAGCGGTAACACCAGACTGCTGGGCAGCGAGAACCAGGCTACAGACCACATCATTAAACAAATGACGTTGTAGATCATCTGTGAAGAAGAGTACAAGGCGGTGGAAACCAGGTTGCTCAAGAACCTCAACAACAGAGCTCCCATTATTACCATGATGGTGTTGAAAGCCCTCTGCTTTGATTGGTCAACCCGCTCCCTGATCCCGCCCACTTCCCCCGGCCCTGGACGAATCAGAACGCAGAGAACGGAAACGCTGCAGAGAGAGACGACAACGGAGGTGACGAGCAGGAGCGTGAAACTGAAGATGATGTAAAAATAATTAGAGAGTTTAGTCAGACCCAGTGATCCAAAGCAAAATAACCAAACACACCCAATGCTGATGTTTCTGATTCTGACTCCGCCCGCCTGTCTCAGCCCCAGGTAGGTGACGGGGTGAACGACAGCCAGATAGCGCTCCACACAGGTGAGGAGGTGAAACAGAGTCTGTCCAGGTGAGACGATGGAGAAGATGTACATCCCCACTGTCATTACATTTTCTTGATTAGTGTAAGTGCCATAACCGAAGAAGCAAGACCCCAAGATACTGATCAGCTCCAGGAAGACCATGTTGAAGGTGAAGATGTCAGAGTGGCTCACCATCGCTGCTTTCTGTTTCCTCCATCGATTGTAGCCCACGTAGAGGACGAAGATGAAGAGAGGCAGGAGGAGGATGTAGATGACGAAGAGGGCTGTAAAGATGGAATTGCAAACTCCGGAGTCTGTCTTTTTATCAGGTGTAGGATTGAGGGAGGAGTTGGAAGAAGAATTGACTGACATGTTTCATTCGTATGGTTGACTGGATGGACAGAGTGCAGGGAGAGAAACAGTTAGTGAAATCCATTCATCTACAAACAACCAATATAAAAATATATACGAGTTATATTGACAGAGCTTCAGTCTCTGATAAACAGCCTTTGCCTGCATTAGAAAACAATCAAAGAGCGGATAGAACAATGAGAAGAAAACACTGAATCTGTCAGAAAAAACAAGCCTATAAATTATTAAATTCAATCCCATTCCATTCAATTCAATTCAATTTTATTTGTATAGCACCAATTCATAACAGAAGTCATCTCAGGACACTTTTCAAATAGAGCAGGTCTAGACCATACTTATAAAATTATGTATGATTGTTGACTGATAAAAATACATAATACAGAGAATTGTATAAAAAATATCAGGAAAACTTATCTATGAACAATATATACAGGAATTAATCTGCTCAAAATCCATCCAGATGTCTGAAGTTACTGAGTTTACTGTTTGGGTTCATTGTATAGTTTTAATTATAATATGAAATATCCATGCAATATGTCAAACTTTGTTTACTAAATGATAGAAAATGAGTCCCTTACGGAATAAGGTTGGGAACCACTGTCTGAGAAAAACTACTCACTTACTGTGTTATTTAAAGGTTTAACAAAAATGTTCTTCCCACCTTGTCAGCAGTGATTGTTTGTGATCGTCCTTCTCCTGTGTCTCCAAGCTAAGTGCAGCCGTTTGCCGGTTCGAGCTCCACACAATAATGACTGTGTCTGCGGGTTATTAATGACGTTCACGTGTCAGAGTGGAAGCAGGAGGTGTTTTGCATGTTGTACAACAAATCTGTGAAATTTGAGGCTAGATCATAAATCAATGAAGGGAAATTTTCTTTTCTCATTATTATTCTAGAGAACATATCACCTGCAGAACATCAGGTTTTTCCTACACCTCTAGCTATGCCTCATTTACATATAATCATTCACATTTACACTTTTTTAAATATTTTTACACGAACGATGGGTCAAATTAATACATTTAATGTGACAGGTCACTTGTAGTTTATCCCCTCACTACACAGTCAGCTCACATTTGGTTTCTTGAACCACAACTTTGCTGTTTTGGTTGAGTCTCTCAGCTCTCATCAACCGTTTTCAGCAAATAAAAAGCTTGGATAAACCCACTATACACTTCCCGTCAATCACCAACCCAACAAAGTTAGAGACTAGCTGGTGAAGAAAGTGGAACCAGGGTTGGTGGAGAACAAACTGGAGCTAAAAAGCTACTTTAATAATTTCTTGTCCTGGCGTGTTCGGTGGGTATTAGCTAACAGTCACAGGAAGTGAAGTTCAAGTTAAATCACACAAAATGGATGAACTGATACGTGAAGTCTCAGTGGTCCCAATGATAACAATAGCTACAATACAATACTACAATACCCATGAGCCTCAGCTGCCATTATATTGGATACAAACTAATGGAATCTCTTGGGGGTGGGTAGGATCGTTATTATTTTTTAAAACAACCTTTTTGTGGATTTTTTTATTCTTGCATCGATTTCATATATAAACAATTAGCACTTAGTCTGTTAGCTCAATTCTAAAACATAATGGGAATTACCATTAACATGCTAACGGAAATTAGCATCACGATTGCGGTAATATTGTCTTAATCAGCTACATCAACTCTTAAAGGGTCCAAAACCCCAAATACCCAATGGGTTTAAAACATAAACAACCACCACTGGAGACATTGAGAGGGCAGAACATGTTTATATTTTATTTATTATTCTTATAGCACTAGCTTTATGATGAGGAACAGCTAAATATTACATTTTACTAGTTGTAAGGCTCAGATCATCGGGGGACACGGAAATAATAAATAATGTTTAATTGCCTGTCAACAGCATCGTAATGGTTTCTTGATAAGTTATCGCAGGGACAACAAGTACAAAGAAAACAATAACATCTTACTTCAAAAGGTTTTTTATTTAGGAATGATGCTGGTGAAATAAAGAACATAAAACTGACTGAAATGTAATATGCATTGTTTTAATACAGTTTCTAGATTTGTACAATTCAACTTTTTCTCGTGGTAAAAACAAAAACCACAATAATTCGTAATACAGATTCAACAAGTATCAGGACTGTATGAAATCAGGAGATATCTTGTCCCAGTTTTACAATCTATTCCACTTAGAGATAAACAAGGTAGTTGATTTAATTCATTCTAAATAAAACTCATTTATGCTGCTCTAACCCAATTCTCAAGTTGACACAGTGTTTTGGTTACAGCATGGAAGTTTTCCTGCCCGCTGTAGAAACAGTATCGGTAACACCAGACTGCTGGGCAGCGAGAGCCAGGCTACAGACCACATCATTAAACAAACATCTGTAAAGCTTATCACTAATGAAGAAAATATGGCGGTGGAAACCAGGTTGCTCAAGAACTTCAACAACAGAGCTCCCATTATTACCATGATGGTGTTGAAAGCCCTCTTCTTTGATTGGTCAACCCGCTCCCTGATCCCGCCCACTGCCCCCGGCCCTGGACGAATCAGAACACAGAGAACGGAAACGCTGCAGAAAGAGACGACAACACAGGAGAACACCAAGAACAAGAAACTATAGATGAAGTACCAATAAAGAGTGAGTTGACTCAGACCCAGTGATCCAAAGCAAAATAACCAAACACACCCAATGCTGATGTTTCTGATTCTGACCCCGCCCGCCTGTTTCAGCCCCAGGTAGGTGACGGGGTGAACGACAGCCAGGTAGCGCTCCACACAGGTGAGGAGGTGAAACAGAGTCTGTCCAGGGTAGGTGATGTTAAGGAACCACAGCCCCACATTTACTACACTTTGATGAACCGTATAGGCGCCATAACAGTACACGGAAGACCCCACGACATTGATCAGATCCAGAGTGACCATGTTGAAGGTCAAGATGTCAGTCTGGCCCGCTGCAGCACAGCGTTGTTTCCTCCATCGATGGTAGCCCACGTAGAAGACGAGGATGTAGAGAGGCAGGAGCAGGGTGCTGCTGATGAAGAAGCCTGTAAAGACGAATATGTTCTTTTTGGAGATGTGGCATTCATCAAGTGTAAACTGGAGGGAGGAGTTGGAGGACGAATTGACTGACATGTCGGTTTGCATGGATGACTGGATGGACAGAAAAAGAGAGAGTATAGAAGGAGTTCTTAAACGAGAACTAGACCTGCTCTATTTGAAAAGTGTCCTGAGATAACTTCTGTTATGAATTGGTGCTATACAAATAAAATTGAATTGAATTGAATTGAATTGAAATCCAGATCTAACTATGCTCTTCTGGAGAGATTGTGGAAATATTTGCCTAATAGTCATTATTTTATTTTGAAAGAAGAAGTGAACATCCAAGTGTAAAATATATAAAGCTACTAATCTCACATGCTGTGTCGTTTCTAGATCTGAAGCTGTTTAATATCAGCTATATCACCAATTACATGACTAAACTGATAGAAGTTGTCGATCAAAAAAGCTTTATAATCAAACACAAACCTTGTCGGGAGTTGTTGTTTCGTTCTTCTGAGTCTCCAGAATCAGACTGCTGTTCAAAGCTATCCAAATGTATGTGTGTGTGTGTGTGTGTGTGTGTGTGTGTGTGTGTGTGTGTGTTTTGTATAATGTGACAGAATCACGACTGTGGAATATTTTGCATATTGCAAATCCAACAACTGATTTTATTTCACTCGGATTGACCGATATGAGTTTATCATGGCCGATACAGATAGTGATTATTACTTATCAACCAATAACTGATTATTGGAGTACAAATTAAACTCTTTGTATAAAAAAAATTAATGACCAGTGGTGCAAGTACTGTACTTTAATTTTTAGGTACTTTACTTCTAAATTATGATGTATTAGTAGAAATTAAGCAGTTCTTCCAAGAAGTTAAGATTGCAACAATTAAAGCTAATTCAACAGATCCCTGTGAATTCTGTGTCCCCCGCATAAAATGTTGAGTCATGTTACCAAACCACTAGCAATTTAATTCTCACTGGACAATTTTTTCACTTCCTTCTGCAATTTCATTGCGAAAAACGATTCCAAAAAACATCTTTTTTGAAAAGCAGCCGTGAAATCAGGTGTTTGAGGCCGCCCAGGATTAAAATAATTCAGGTGAGATGACGCAGAATTGTCAAAACGTAAACAGATGCAGATAAAAAATATGAAGCCGTTTTAAAGGGATAGTTCAACATTTGAGAAATAATTGTTTTCTTGCTGAGAGTTGGATGATGTCATGTCAAGTAGGAAGTTGCAGAAGCTGGCTAACTTAGCTTAGCACAAAGACTGGAAATGGGGAAACAGTTCTGTACAGGCTAACTCTGTACAAGGGTAATAAATAATACAATAAAATACATCTACCAACCACCTCGAACTACAAAATTCCATCGGGCACGGCTTTATAGCGTCACATCTGCAACATTCAACAAGACGCACACAAAAACCAAAGTGTAAAAACAACAATTTGCCGCCATAAAGCGAGTTATATTCTAGACTATGGATGCCTTACGCTTTGGTTTTATATTAAACGCGTGTCCTCCAAACTGCTGTCTGGGATTAAAATAACACAACTATGTAAACTCTTGTCTGCAGCAGTATTTAATTTGAATAAACACTGTCTGTGTTTGCAGGTCATTTGAATTCTATCAATGGACACAAGCACAGCTACTGAAGGAAATATCTTAAAGGGATTGTTCAACTTTTTATGCTGTAGAGTTTTATGAGGTACTTATCCATATTCAGTTAATTACTTACATCAGATTTGGAGTTTGGAGAGCTAGCAATGTACTGAAAAGAAAGTAATAAGATTTCCAGGTCAATTCAAGTCTTTTCTTCAGTGTGCACACAATACAGATCCCTTGTTCCTGCAGGTTCTGAGACATTAAGGCAGATTTTGGCAAGAATTTCCAGCATTCAACCCTGATGACCCTGTGGGGGAATAATGTGACAGGAGAATTTGCCTGCTGTGATTTACAATATGCAGTCACAAAATCCTTTGTTTTTCTACACGCAAAACAACATCAACCCACAGTCCTGCTGCTGTCTGTCACTCTGACATGTGAGCGTGTCTGTGAACGCAGCCCAGACACCAGGGCGGCCGTCAGTGACTTCAGACACAGAGGAGAGGGAAGAAAGAAACACTACCGACCAGGTGGGTGTCCCTAATAATAAGTGATTTATGAATACTATATTAAATGGCAGTGGTTTATTTGAGGTTGAAGACAAATATATTTTTATAAATTATTTCCCTAAAGAATATGCTCCATTGGAAGATCACTCATATATTAGTTCAGCTGTCAGTTTGAATGTTGTGATAAATCTTTTAATAACTACAACTCTGTAGAAATAGTTGGTTTTGTTAAATGAAAAATCAATAATAGAAAAATATTTTTTTCTGTCTAAGGGACCTTCATCAAAACAAACTGTAATTTCAAGTCTAAGAAGATCTTTTGAACATTGTGTAACATTGTTTTTTCCTTAACGTTTATTTTCTCATAAGAAACTTGAATTAAAGCGCAGAAACAACAACCCTCAATATGTATTTTAATAGACTGGCTGTAGCTGCTTGTCATACTGCACTGGAACATTAAAGAGCTTTACTGTGGTTGCCACAGATACAGAAACATAGATACCTCATTGTGGAGGTGTTAGTTAACGATACTGGGATTCTGAAGTTACCCTGTTTTATGGTGTCAAATCAAGAACGCAGTATCTACGTTTCTGTATCTGTGGTGGTTACATTTATTTACTCATTTATTACATACAAGATTAGCAATTTGACATAGTGGCCAAACTGTATAATTACCACTTTTGGGTCTGTCACAATGCACATCTTGCATAAAATCACTGGAAAGGAAGCGTCACCTCCATGAAATCACTTATTTCACTAATTTCACTGATCCCTTCAGTTCGATAACATTTGGAAAGTTAAGAGGAGCGGCTCAATTGGACCTTCAACAAAAAAATTGTTGTGTTGAAGAGTAAATTGTGAATGTAAACTTTGAGTTTTTCTCTTTGCAGCTTTATCTCTGTCTCCACCTTCCGGCTGCCATCCAAACAGATGATGTCAGTCAACTCCTCCCTCCATCTTCTCTTCAACCATTGCTTTGAATCCACAGCTGTAGTTTTCATACTCACAGCTTTCATCGTCGCCAAAATCTTTCTCCTCCTCCCTCTCTCCGCTCTCGTCTTCTACCTGGGGCACAGGCAATGGCGGCAGACAACGAGTCACTCCGACTTCTTTGCCTACCACTCCGCTGCCATGGAGCTGACTTGTCTCGTCTCCTTCGCCATCTACGTCTGCGGCACCTACGCTGACCTCACAGTGATGGCGGAAGTAGGGTTCAATCTTGGTAACATGGCTTTTCCTGCAGAGATGTTCTTTCACATCCTGACCTGTGTGGAGCGCTACCTGGCGGTCGTTTATCCCATTACCTACCTGGGGTTGAAGCATTCGGGATGGGTCAGAAACATCAGTATCGCGTGCGTTTGGCTGCTGTCCCTTGGATGGATCGGTGTGACGCTTTTGTATGTTCCTAATTTTCCCATCATCCCATTTCTCTGCTTGTTGGTCATCTCTTTAATCGTCGTGTCCCACTGCAGCGTTTCTGTCCTCCGTGTTCTGATTCGCCCGGGGCCGGGGGAAGTGGGTCGGGACGAGCTGCGAGTCGACCAGTCAAAGCGGAGGGCTTTCCACATGGTCACGGCCATACTGGGAGTGCTTTTGTTGTGGTTTGTGGGGCTCAGTGTGTGTGTCGCTCTATACTCGTCAGACCTGTTGAGTCACAGTGACGGATGTGTGGTGATGATATCTGGAGTTTGGTTCACGCTGCCCAGCAGTCTGGTGTTACCGCTGCTGTTTCTGCACAGAGCGGGAAGACTGCTGTGCTGCTGCAAAGAGTAACATTTATTGATTTGATACTATTGTTATTAATACCAGTACAGTTAATACAATACATCAATACTGCTTATCGGTCCAGTTCTTTATTGATTGCCTTTTTTATTCCTGATCAATTTTCCTGCGATGAAAAAAACACGCTTTAAGAAACATTTGATGTGTTTTTATGTTTTGATTAATTTTTTTTTTCTCATTTTCTGTGTTCCTTTTTTTCATTTAATGCCGTGTTTGGTTTTTATTTTTAACAGGACTTTGTAACATTAAGGAAAGTGCTATTATTATTATGTTAACTAAAATGATGTAATAATATGTGCAGTTATTTTAACTGGAGCCTGACTGATATGGCGACCAATAGAGTTTATAGAGCTGGACTGAAAATAGACCAATTTTGCATCGATATATCTCTGAAAATGAACTCTAAAGGCTTCTTTCTCAAACAAATAACTTCATTAAACAGTATTAGTAAAACATTCAGTTTCATGTTAAATACTTTTACTTACTTATATTTTATTTTGAATGCATTACAAGGATTTGCGTGTTGATTGAATTTCATTCTAACTTAATTTTTTGAAGATATTACTGTATTCATAAAGAATAAATGTCATAATAAATACTCCATTTTAAAATTGTGTGTTTTATTTTCATATGATCACTGTAAAGGTCTATAGAGTTCACAGAGCAAACTGATGCACAAATGGCTGGACGTGTTTTATTATTTTTGAATGGTTGCTTCTTGACTTCTATTTCAACCCTTATGTCAGCATGGATACGCCCAGCTGAAGTGTCCCTGAGCAGAGCACTAACCACCGATGCTATTCTGCAGCTCACCCTGTGTCCTGACCTCCCGGGACAGAACAGGAAATTTACCTGCAGCAATTTACCGTAAAGAAAAAATCTGCATCAGTGTTTACATGTATTATGCAAAAAACGCCACAGTCCTGTAGTCGTTGGTTCTTCACACACACACACACAGGTATTAGTTATTAGGCCCAAACACTGATGAACAGCAGTCGGGGAGTTTGCAGACGCAGGAGGACGACGATCCAAAACAAGTTACAGCTGAGGTTGGTCTCCATATATAGTAACTAATACTGTAATTTAATGCTAATATTATTATTAAACAATATATTATAACTTGGCAGTAATGTCTTCTATACTCGAGGCAAAAAGTTCCCCAATATAAACCTGACAGTGAATTCTTTTGTGTGAGTGTTAGGAGTTGTTAGATAGAAAAGTTTCTCCAATAGTTTGTGTCCAAGTTCCTCTTATAATGAGGCATTTTAAGTCGTTTTTAAGCCCATAATGACCTCTTAATGACAAATTATGTTTCCATTCAGTGTTACTCACCAAAACATATCACAGGAATTCTTAAGGGGGTGATAAACATACTGAATGTGTTATAAAATATTACAACATTACAAAGCTGATTTTTTATTGTTGAGATGCTTGAGGTTGTTCCTTGCCGCTGTCGCCAAGTGCTTGGTTATAGTGGGAATTGTTGGGTCTCTTTAAATAATTTCATAAGGGGTACAGTCTACACCTTCTGGATTTGAAAATAACTTGTTATGATTTGGCACTATGCAAATAAAATGTTATTGTTATATCTGTGACACTTTCTATGATGCCCACATTTACTGAGAATAACTTATAATCACTTTATAGTGCAATACACTATATTATAAATTATATATATATACATATATATATAATTTATAATACACTATGACCCTTTCCAAAACATTGAATCTCAATTATGAAACTTGCTCTTAAAAGTTATTATAAAATGCTTTAGAATGTGTTATGATTATTGTTAGAGAGTATTATGAATATATATGAAAACTATAATTACACATTGCTATAAGAACAGGATACTACATACAAGTGTTTATAAAGCATTGTATTTCATTATTAACAGTTATAATGTAATAAAATGCAAAACAGACACAGATAGTATGCTAGGGTAACGTTAATATGTTATGTATGCATTATCTATAAAGGATCAGCCGTGGCTTTTACTTTACCTCAGACATCTTCTCCTCCTCTTCTGGCCTCCTTCTCCATACAGTAGAAATGTCGGTCAACTCGTCTACGTCCTTCAACTCCTCCCTGTTCAACCACTGCACCGACTCCATGTCCACCATTATCATCTCTGCCTTTATCATCACCAAGACCGTCCTCCTCCTCCCTTTCTTCATCCTCATCCTCTACCTGGGCTACCAACGATGGCGGCAGAAGCGTTCCTTTGCAACAATGAGCCACACCGACATCTTCACCTACCACCTGGCTGTCATAGAGCTGATGGGGGCTTTAGGGTCTCTGCTCTACTTGTGTGGCACCCTCACAGATCTCTCAGGCGTTATGAAAGTGGGTTTCGGTCTTTCTTCTATCTCTGCCTATGGAGAGACATTTCTGCACCTCCTCACCTGTGTGGAGCGTTACCTGGCTGTTGTTCACCCTGTCACCTACCTGGGGTCGAGGCAGGCGGGCGGGGTCAGGATTAGAGATATCAGCATCGGGTGTGTTTGGCTAATGTGCTTTGGATGTTGCGCTGTATCAGTGTTGTACTATCCTGGTATGCCCTATATCGAAATTTGCATCCTCTTGGCCATGTCCTTCATAGTCGTCTCTTTCTGCAGCCTTTCTGTTCTCTGTGTCTTGATTCGCCGGCGGCCAGGGGACGTGGGCGGGGACAGGGAGTGGGTTGACAAATCAAAGAGGAGGGCTTTTTACACTATGATGGTCATTTTGGGAGTGCTGTCGTTGTGGTTTCTTGGATACTGTGTTTGTCTTGGTCTGAAGGTTGCACCACTGCTCAGCTTTAGTGACGGGTGTTTGGTGCTGGTATCGGGACTCTGGTTAAATCTGCCCAGCAGTTTGGTGTTGCCGCTGCTGTTTCTACACAGAGTAGGAAAACTCCCATGTTGCAGTTGCAACGCTGAGTAAAAAATAACTTAACACCAAACTCAAAAGCATGTCTGTAAGCCAGTCCACTGTAGTTTTTAGCCCGACAATTAGACTGAATTGTACGAAGCTCTGAAGTGGCCATAGACTGAAGAAATATTTCATATTTGACTACATCAACCACTTAAAATGCTATTGTGTGTGCACAAGATACAATTAATTCCCAAGTTTTGATTAATTTGAGGCCGCAAGGAGGTGAAGAAAAGTAGGTGGGTTGGGAGAGGTACAAGAATAGATCAAATGAACAGCCGCTGACGTTAGCTGATGTACCTACCTAGTTACGGTTAGCTTGATAGGATATATAAACCAATAGGACACACTAGCCAGTCTGCCTGACTGTGCCTGCTGCAGTAGTGGAATGTAACAAGGAACATTTATTTAAGTAAGTACTTTACTTTAGTACAGATTCTAGGTACATTTACTTAACTTTATTAATTAAAGAGTTAAGAGTCAATAACGAACCTCTGAACTATCAAGAGTTATGTAATTTCTTTAAATGTAGGTCAAGCAAACATTTAGATTTTTGCAATTTGCAAATATGGTCTAAACTGTACAATTTAAACACCATTTAGTTTATTCATTCAATTCATTTTAATGTTTAACAATGTTTAATATAGAAATGATTCACTTCTGTGTGTACTAATGAGTTATGTTGTAGTTAGTGATACTGTATTCAAATTAAGAAATGAATGTTATAACAATTACTCTCAGTTGTAAATGTGTGTTTTGGGTGTGTTTGGTTGTATAGTCTCTATGAAGAACGCTGTACTTCTCATGAAGCACATGATGCAGAGATTATTCAGATGATATTCAAATAGTGGTGCTGCTGGCCTGACTGCTGACTGCTGAATGGTGATCAGAAAATACATTTGCCTGCTTTAATTTGGCGTAAAAAGTCTGAATCGTTTTTGGAATATGCAAAGCAAAAACAAAAACAGCACTGCTCTCACCTGTTCATCATGCAAACATCATAATCAACACACACATACATATTTGGATGAGATGCCAGTGAAGGACAGTCAGAGTTTGCAGACACAGGAGACGGACGATCAGAAACTGAGGTTGGTGTTCTTGAACAGATAGTTATATAGACTTAATTATTAATGTGTATTCACTGTTGAATGGGCTGTTGACCTTTTATAAACTGATTCTTTGTGGTAACTTTATTTCCAGGATGATTTTTGTATTGGTATTGTTACCTTTTGCAAAGTCATTGTACACTTGCGCATCATTAAGTCATTAAATTTCCGGAGAAACTGAATCAACAGATTACAGAAGCGTATTGCATTCACTTGGAAAAAACATTCGGCTCTGTTTTTCTGAATTAATGACTTACGATGTCATAATGATGAGATTCATTTTCATGCAAAACATCTTTTAAAAATCAGCTCTGTTTTTCTGAATTAACCAGATATCCCCAGCACACTCTTCTTGCCCTGAACATGACCCAAATCCTGTATCCAGCCTCTAGTGAGCTCCAGCAGGCTTACGCAGGCTGTGTCTCCTGTTCACCCTCTGGAACTCAGGTGGTCTCGTCTCTCACCAGACGCACCCCAAGATTAGGCACTGGGCGTGGGCACGAGCCTCATAAATCTCCCTTTTTCCCTCCAATTTTTTTTTAGTATCTCATTCTTATGATGTAGTAAGTCATTAATGAATGAAGTCAATTATTAAGTAAATGCATTACGCGTCCGTAACTGAGCAAACTTTTGTGAGCAAGATTATTTATTTTCTCCATCATTTTAACATTGTCTCACTTCCCCTTTTGTTCTCTCTTCCTCTCCTTCTCCTCTTCAGGCCTCCATGTATACAAACATGTCAGTCAACTCTTCCTTCGCTCACCTCTCCTCCTCCAATTCCTCCCTCCATCCTCTCATGAACACATGCTTCCATTCCAGAACGTCCATTTTTGTGGTATCCACTTTCTTCATCACCTACACCCTCACCCTCCCAGTCTTCATCCTCGTCCTCTACCTGGGTTTCCAACAGTGGAGGAAACAGCGCTCCATTTCCACGGCTGCAACAAATCACTCTGACGTCTTCACCTATCACTCCGTCGTCATGCACCTGAATGAATACTTGGGATTCATCTTATATTTCTATGGCAGCTACATCAATCTTCCAGCCATGTTCTTTATAGGGAGCATTGTCTCCATTGTCACCTCCCTTGGAAAGGCTCTGTTTCACCTCCTGACCTGTGCCGAGCGCTACCTGGCCGTTGTGCATCCAGTCACCTACCTGGGACTGAGACAGTCAGGAGGAGTCAAGATCAGAAACATCAGCACTGGATGTGTTTGGTTACTGAGCTTCGTAACGCTGGTTGTAAATTATCTAGTCAGCTATGAGATCAACTTCATCTTGTATTTGTGCATCATTGTGGTCTTCTTAAGTTTGATCTCTTTTTGCAGCATTTCAGTTCTCTGTGCTCTCAAGCGTCCAGGACCAGGGGAAGTGGGTGGGAACAGGGAACGGGTTGACCAATCAAAGCAGAGGGCTTTCCACACCATAATAGCTATAATGGGAGCGCTATTGTTAAAGTTTGGGTGGGATCTGCTTTGTAATGTGATGTTGTATGCATCAGTGTTTAGTGATGAGTGTGTGGGGGTTATGTCAAAAATGTGGATCAATCTGCCCAGCAGTTTGATGTTACCTCTACTGTTTCTACACCGGGCAGGAAAATTACAGTGTTGAATCAGGTTAAGGGTAGGATTACTTGCAAGAGTATCAAACCATAAACTCTCAAATAAAATCCGCATTAAATATTTCAAACAAGTTAAAATAATTGTTTTAGATTTTCTATTTAAATTAGTAAATATAATCTTTAACACTCTGCTGTCATGTATTTATATGAGTCAGGAAGAGTAATGTGTACTATTTAAAGTTTTAATGGTAATATAATTTGAGACACAAGGGCAAACATCATGTGCTTGTTCTTATCTGTTCTCAATCATACATTTTATTTTAAATGTAGATGTCTTAAAAGTTTCAAAAGTAGAGTAAAAATTGAGTAAGAGCCTATTTTGGAGTGAGATCAGGGACATATAAAATTGTATCATCCTAAATGTACATTTTCAGCACGTTTGGAAGAATAATGTCATTTATGTTATGTAAATAATAATAAATCAATAATATACCCTTACAGTACCAAATTACTGATAGCACTATCATAACAGCAAAATTTAGCATTTTAGCATGTTTATATTTTATGATTTGTGCTGAACACAATGGTTTATAAACCAAAGTGCTGGACAAATGGACTTTGTGATGAAAACACAGCCATTCACACACAGACAGGCATGCTTGTTCATGATTCAGTTGAATCATGTCAAATGTTTATCTTAATGGACCGATTAAATGAACCAAAGTTACAGATTGCTTCGCACCAATGTGTAAATTCAGCTTTTAATAACTGGTTTTGTTAGACTTCTATTTAAAGTTTAGAAATTCACTTTAGTGTTTAGGGATGTAGAGAACGCCATGTGTTTGTTCTCATCTACACTGTCAAATTAAACTTTTGATCAGATGACTGGAATTTAATTTGAGTGTCTAGGAATTTAAAAGATGTTTAAGATTATGAATTTATGTGTGCACTAATCAGTAAATGTGCAGTATAATCATTTTTAAATCAAACTATAATGTAGTAAAATTATCTTGTAGTATAATGATGTATGGCATTATTGTATTTAAATGAAGGAATAAAAGTTATAATCATTCATTATGTGTTTGTGTTTTCATGTTTAATCTCTATACAGATCATGCAGCACAAATGACAAACAGCAGAGATAATTGGTGGCTTGTGTCTCAAAAAACTGGGGAGGACATTAAGGATGTTATGTTACACTAGTACTAATTTCTACTTCCTGCTTTTATTCAGTGAAAAATTAAGCAGTGAAACAGTGGCTTACAAGATTTTTCAAAAACAAAATAATTCCATTCACTCCATTTGTTTCCAAATGAACCATAGAGGTCTAATGCAGAAGGTAGAGAATTTATCAAGGCTGTGAGATTTAACAAGAAGCAGATCATTGTTAAATACCTACATACAAATAATTTGGCTACAGACTGCTTTGTATAAGATCATCCACACTGTAACAAACCACTTAACATGAAACTTAATTTACAGTACAATCCAACATCCCAAAAAATCCCGGGAGGAATAATTTCAGCGTTTCAAATATACATTTAAAGATATTTTATCCACACATCAATCAAATATTTATAATCCATTCATACTTCATAGAACTGTCATAAAAGTAAAACCTCATTCATCATCTCACAAAATTAACTCCTTGTTAAGCTTCAAACTTGGTACATTTTTGTTTTAATTTGTATTTTTTACAGCTTTGTTTCTAAATACATCACTGAATGATGTCTGATTGGGTCTGATTTTAAGGAGCTGAACCAAATTGTTCAAATCGAGTGGATTCATAAGATTGTAATTGGCAACGGCTGCACTTTCAGATGCTGCAACCAGAAGACTAGCTGTTGTTTTTATTGCTGAAACACATATTACCTTAGACAGAAATGGCCTGCAGTCATCGGAAAAGAAAGCGTAGGATTTGGATTAAAACCATTTTTGTCGTCTCTGCTTTGTCCATCATCTACATCCTCATCCTTCCAGTCTTCATCTTCGTCCTCTACCTGGGTTTCCAATGGTGGAGGAAACAGCGCTCCATTTCCACGGCTGCAACAAGTCACTCTGATGTCATCACCTATCACTCCATAGTCATGCACCTGAATGAATTCATAGGATTCATCTTATATTTCTATGGCAGCTACATCAATCTTCCAGGCATTATGTGAGCAGGACTCTGTCTGCTCTGTCACCTCCCTTGGACAGGCTCTGTTTCACCTCCTGACCTGTGTGGAGCACTACCTGGCCGTTGTGCATCCAGTCACCTACCTGGGACTGAGACAGCCAGGAGGAGTCAAGATCAGAAACATCAGCACTGGATGTGTTTGGTTACTGAGCTTTGTAGCGCTGGTTGTAAATTATCTAGTCAGCAATGAGATCAACTTCATCTTGTATTTGTGCATCATTGTGGTCTTCTTAAGTTTGATCTCTTTTTGCAGCATTTCAGTTCTCTGTGCTCTCAAGCATCCAGGTCCAGGGGAAGTGGGTGGGAACAGGGAACGGGTTAACCAATCAAAGCAGAGAGCTTTCCACACAATCATTATTATATTGGTAGTGTTATTGTTCAGGTTTGGGGGGAATCTGATTGCCAGTGTGATGTACGATACATCAGTGCCTAGTGCCAGGTGTCTGTCGTTGCTGTGTACAGTCTGGATTAATATTCCCAGCAGTTTGGTGTTACCTCTGCTGTTTCTACACCGAGCAGGAAAATTCAGGAGAAGTAATATGTGTACCATTTAAAGTTTCAGTGGTGGGATAGTCCGAGACACAGGGACATGTACAGAACACATGGGCTTTTTCTTTTCTAAATTTAAAATAAGTGCATGATTGAGAAAAGATATCTGAAAAGTATCAAAGGCAGAGTGACGATGAGAAACAGGCATAGTTTGGAGTGGGATCAGGGACATATAACATTTTGTCATCTGCACAGAAATTTACATTTTTTATTATTTAATCACAAGAATACTATCATTTATGTAATGTAAATAATAATAGATCAAGAAGAGACCTCTACAGTACCTAATACCTGAAAGCAGTCAGTACCTGCATAATGTAGCGTGTAAGCAAGCTCATATTTACTGATTTGTGCTAAACACAAATTACAGCTGAGGCTGATGTGAATGGCATTGGATTTGCAGGTATTGGTTGATAAACCAAAGTACTTGACAAATTTAACTTTTGACATTATGATTGCGCTAGATCCCCAAAGGCAATTAATCATTCTTAGGCGACCAAGACTATACAAAATATCATGACAATCCATCCAAAAGATTCTTAAATATTTCAGTCCGGACCAATATGGTGGACCGACTGGCCAGAAATTACATCCCTAGACCCATGCCACATGATATAACCAGAATTAATGAGATTCATGTCAAACCACTGAATGTAAAAGTCAAGTTATAACTGTATGTTTAACATGTTGAAGATCTGTCCTCCTAGTCCCCCTCTGCATTGATTACTGTACCGACTGCATGCTAGGTTGTCTTGGAAAGCGAAGTATTTGAAATCTGTGTTCTTGTGAGAAGATTTGGTGGGAAATATGGTTCCAAACTGGAGACAAATGTGAGGAAAACACAGTCATTCACACACAGACTTGTGTGCTGGGCTTATTGACAAGATTAGATTTGAACACACACCTCTTTGATTATGAGTCAGTTGCGTCATGTCAGTGGTTTATCTTCGTGGACTGATAAAATGAACCACACTTAGATTGTTGGTATCAATGTAATTTCAGCTGTTAATGACTAGTTTTGTTAGGTTTTTATTTAAAGGTTGAAAATTCATTTTAGTGTTTAGGAATTTTAAGATGTTAAAGATTCTGAACTTATGCATGCATTAATCAGTAAATGTGCAGTATAATCTTTTTTAACTTATAGTATAATGCAGTAAAATTATCTTGTCATATAACAATGTATACAACATTACTGTATTTAAATGAAGGAATAAAGCTTATAATCATTTAGTCTGGGTGTGTGTTTGTGTTTTTGGTGTATAATCTCTATACAGATCATGCAGCAAAGATGACAAACTGAGAAGAGAGACAATTGGTACAATATTCAAATAGTTTTACTGCTGACCCTGCAATCTGAACTCCCTGTGGCACAATAATGTGAAAAAAAAATTTGCCTGTTGTAATGTACCGTAAAAAGCGTCATAAATATGAATTGCAAAAGAAACCACAGTCCTGCTCTCACATGTTCTTCACACATGCACACAGGTGTATGTATTCAGATATATGTGGATCAGATAACAATGAACAGCAGTCAGAGATTGGAGACGCAGGAGAAGGACGATCAGAAAGAAACTCTGCTGAGGTTGGTGTTCTTTATAAATTAACACACTCTAGATTTTGTCATTAATGTATATTCATCATTGATTCTTTGTGGTCACTTCATTATCAGGGTGAATTTTATTCATATTGTTTTTAACTTGTATTCAGTAAAGTCATTGTACTTACACATTGAAAGTCTTTTTATATATTTACTGAGCAACCTTTTATGAGCGAGACTCTAAATTTTCTCCATGATTTTAACTTTCTGTCTCTCTGCTCCTCTCTTAAATTCCCCCTTTTGTTCTCACTTCCTCTCCTTCTTTTCTTCAGGCCTCCATGTATTCAAACATGTCAGTCAACTCTTCCTTAGCTCACCTCTCCTCCTCCAATTCCTCCTTCCATCCTATCATGAACACATGCTCCGGTTCCAGAACGACCATCTTTGTCTTCTCTGCTTTGTCCATCACCTACACCCTCACCCTCCCAGTCTTCATCCTCATCCTCTACCTGGGTTTCCAACGGTGGAGGAAACAGCGCTCCATTTCCACGGCTGCAACAAATCACTCTGATGTCCTCACCTATCACTCCATCGTCATGCACCTGAATGAAGTCTTTGGGCTCATCTTATATTTCTGTGGCAGTTACATCAATCTTCCAGGCATTATGTCTGCAGGACTCTCTGTCTGCTCTGTCACCTCCCTCGGAACGGCTCTGTTTCACCTCCTGACCTGTGTGGAGCACTACCTGGCCGTTGTTCATCCAGTCACCTACCTGGGACTGAGACACCCAGGAGGAGTCAAGATCAGAAACATCAGCACTGGATGTGTTTGGTTACTGAGCTTTGTAGGGCTGGTTGTAAATTATCTAGTCAGCAATGAGATCAACTTCATCTTGTATTTGTGCTTCATGGTCTCCATCTTAACTTTGACATCTTTTTGCAGCATTTCTGTTCTCTGTGCTCTCAAGCGCCCAGGACCAGGGGAAGTGGGTGGGAACAAGAAGCAGGTTGACCAATCAAAGGAGAGGGCTTTCCACACAATCATGATTATATTGGGAGCGTTATTGTTCAGGTTTGGGGGGAATCTGATTGCTAGTGTTATGTACAATACAGCAGTGCCTAGTGCCAGGTGTCTGTTGTTGCTGTCTGCAGTGTGGTTGGATCTGCCAAGGAGTTTGGTGTTACCTCTGCTGTTTCTACACCGAGCAGGAAAATTACAATGTTGTAAACAAAACACTGAATCAGGCTGAGGGCAGGATTACTTGCAAGAAGTAGTTATAGGTAAGAGTAATTGTACCCATCAATGTTTTTTACGAGTCAAAAAGAGTCAAATTCATATAACATTTAAAGTTGGAACATAAATTTTACTATATTTAGTAACCAATATATGTATATGTACCATTTAAGGTTTTAATGGTAGGATAATGCCAGACATAGGGCCATGCAGAGAACACATGGGCTTGTTCTTCACTGAATTTAAAATAAGTGTATGATTAAGAACAGATATCTGCTAAGATGAGTAAGAGCCTAGTTTGGAGTGGGACCAGGGACATAGAAAATTGTGTCATATGCATAGAAATTTATTTATTTTAGCACATATTCGGAAGAACAATGTCATTTATTTAATTTAAATTAAAAAAAGATCAAGAATAGAGCCCTCAGTACCTAATTACTGATAGCATTGTCAGTACCAGCATAATGTAGCATGTTAGCATGCTAATATTCAGTGATTTGTGGTGAACACAAAGTACATGACATTAATTTTGCAGGTATTGGTTTATAAACCAAAGTACTGTAAAAAATAATGTTTTGACCTGATGACTGCACTAGATCCTCAAAGTTATTAGGTGTCAACCTTTGAACTATGATAATCCAAAATATCACAGGAATCAATCTAAAAGATTCAGAGAAACTTCAGTCCAGACCAATATCAATTTTAATGTTTAGGACTTTTTAGGATGTTTCAGTTATAAACTTATGTGGGCATTGCTCAGTATATGTGCAGTATAATATTTATCAAGTTGTACTATATTGTAGTATAATGATATTGTAGAATAATGAAGTATGACATTACTGTATTTAAATGAAGTAATAAAGGTTATAATCATTTAGTCTGTGTGGGTGTTTGTGTTTTCGGTCTACAATCTCTATTCAGATCATGTAGCACAGATGACAAACTGAGAACAGAGATAAATCGGAACAATATTCAAATAATGATGGTGCTGACCCTGCGATCTCATCTCCCGTGGCACAGTAATGTGAAAAATAAATGTACCGTAAAAAGGCGTCATAAAATATGAATTGCAAAAAAACCCACAGTCCTGCTCTCACCTGTTCTTCTCACAAACACACCTTAATCACCAGTATGTCTTCAGATATATGTGGATCAGATATTAGTGAACAGCAGTCAGAGTTTGGAGACGCAGGAGAAGAACGATCAGAAAGAAACTCTGCTGAGGTTGGTGTTCTTTATAAATAATTAGTTAAAGATGTCGTTAGAGATTCTGATTTAATATGTATTCACTGCTGATCATTTCTTAACTGATTGTCGTTACTTAATTCCCAGGGTGATTTCTTTTATTGATATTGTTAACCTGTGTTCATGTCCTCACACATTAAAATGTATATTCAGTCTTTTTATTTTTCTGTATTTAATTAGCCAAATTTGTACAACTTGGAGAAACATTATTTTAACTGAACTGAAACACTTTAAATGTCATAAAATTAACTTTTCATTATGTGAGATTTTTTATTATGTTAGAAACTTTAGTATGAAACCAATAGTGTGTGAATTGCATAATATTACAGTGTGCAAGCAGATCGCACAAGATCCCCAAACTTATTAAGTGTTATCATCTGGGATTTTAACAGTTTCAAAGGCAGAGTGAAGATGAGTAAGAGCCTAGTTTGGAATGGGACCAGGAACATATAAAATTGTCTCATCTGCATAGAAATCGACATTTTCAGCAGATCTTTAGAAGAATAATGTAATTTATGTAATGTAAGTAATAATTTATCAAGAATATACTCCTAAAGTACCTAATTACTAACCATCGGTACCAGCATAACTTAGTGTGTTAGCATGCTAATATCTACTGATTTGGGCTGAACACAAACTTAATAACATTATATAACGTTGGCCAGCTAAAAGCACAATATGACAATATGTTCTACAAGCTTTGCAGTAATGTTAGCTTTGACTTTGGACTTTGTGTTGTAGTGGTGGTGGATGTCGGTTGTTTGTAGACATTAGCAAACATTTTTTGCTGTTCTTCTCTCACACACACCCTAATCACCAGTATGTATTCAGATATATATAGAGAGAGTTTGGAGATGCAGGAAAGGGACAATCAGAAAGAAACTCTGCTGAGCTTGGTGTTCTTTATAAATAATTAAAGATGTAATTTAGAGTTTAGTTATTGTGCAATAATTTAATTTCCAGGGTGCTTCTCCTGTGCTTCTATGTTCTTAAACATTAAACTGTGTTTTTTTTATACTGTCTAAATAAGTGTTGCTAAAATTTAAGTGAATTTAAACTTGAGTCCTTGAGGCACATTATAAAAGTAAAAAGTGTTTTAATAAAGATGAGTATAATTTGTTTCTGAACTTACATAACTTAACAAGAAGACATTACTCAGTTAACCTGGAAAGGTCAACAAATGATCCAGACCCTCCATCACTAGTTTTAGTTGATGGAAGCTCTTTGGCAATTTTCTTTTTAAATTTCCAGTAAAATCCTGGAGGGACTGATTATTTTCTCCATGATTTTAACATTCTGTCTCTCTTCCTCTCCTTCTTCTCTTCAGGCCTCCATGTATACAAACATGTCAGTCAACTCTTCCTTCACTCACATCTCCTCCTCCAATTCCTCCCTCCATCCTCTCATGAACACATGCTTCGGTTCCAGGTCGACCATTTTTGTCTTCTCTGCCTTGTCCATCATATACATCCTCACCCTCCCAGTCTTCATCCTCATCCTCTACCTGGGTTTCCAATGGTGGAGGAAACAGCGCTCCATTTCCATGACTGCAACAAGTCACTCTGACGTCTTTACCTATCACTCCGTCGTCATGGACCTGAATGAAGTCTTTGGGTTCACCTTATATTTCTATGGCAGCTACATCAATCTTCCAGGCATTATGTCTGCAGGACTCTCTGTCTTCTCAGTCAACGCTCTCGGAAAGGCTCTGTTTCACCTCCTGACCTGTGTGGAGCACTACCTGACTAAAGTCCACCTTAAAATCAGTATGATTGAGAAGGGATACTTTGGAATAGAAGCAGTGATATATACAATTATGTCATCTGCATAAAAATGGACATCGCTGCATGGATTTGGAAGAATAACATAATTTATGTCCAGTGTTGGGCAAGTTACTGAAAAACAGTGATTAGTTACAGTTACTTCTCGCAAAAGAAGTTGAATTACTAAACTTATGAATCGGTTGACTGAAGCTTTGCTGCTTAAAGAGTCGTACTGTAGCCCATGTAGCCTGATAAATCCGACTGTCTTTAAAAAGGAGAGATTCACACCGCTAGTAGATAGTAATGGATCAACAATAGACCCTTGCAGCACTCTATTACTAAATGCAAGAAGGTGTGATTCAGGACCATCAGTCACAACATTCAGTCAACAGACACCATCTAGATCTAGACCAGCGGTTCTCAAATTGTGGGACAAAGAGCCACCGCAGGATGAACCAGGACTGAAACCAAGTTGAAGGCAATGTGAGTCATCTGCATCTCTCAACCAGGCTAAATTCAGTGTGTCAATAAAAGCATGTAGTAGACTATAGACACATAAAGGCTCATTTATTATTAATTGTGAATGTTTGTGATATTTTGACATTTTGAAGATGATCTTCTTAATGATGTTTAAAAAGTAACAAGGTGTGTTAGTCATACATCAGTTTCATGTGTATGAGCACAGACTACAAAGAAAAATGCAAAGCAGAGGTGTTTTTTCCCAAAGCACTCACAGGTGGTAGCTACTGTGTATTCAAATTAGAAAATAAAAACAGATTGACTGTGTGCCAAATGCAAATGTGTGTCCCTGTTGTACTGTGTGATTGGTTCATAACTGCAGAGTTCATTGATTACCAATAAATCATGTGTGAAGCAGCTTCTGAGAGCAAAGTAAATGTTTAAACCTGATTTTGATAAGGGATCTGTAAATGAGTGAAGAACACATTGCAGTCGGACCACATTTGGAGGTGATCGAGCTGAGTGAGATCAGGGGTCGTATTCATGAAGCTTTCTAGTACAAAAAGTTGCTCCTGGTGACGAAATTTCTTAAAATGATGACATTTTTACACATTATGTAATAACCAGTGCCTGAATTGGACCAAAATGATGCCAGTACTCTAATTTAACATAACCTTAAGACTAATTCATTCACATTTTCTCTCTATTTGAACAGAGACATTTTCAGCATTGTTTTCTCTGTGTTAAGCAATCACACATGGACAATAATGAGAAGTGCTGGCCCATTTCAGGTACAGGTAATAACACTGAATTATGTAATAACTTAACAAAATGTAATACATTTGAGTTATTATGTAGCAGTGGACCAATACCAATTTTTTTCCAGACCAAATACGAGTACTTACATTTGGGTATTTGCTGAGTACCGATAAAAATACTTAATAATAACAATACAGTTCTAACAATGACTATAACTAATTAAATGTCTCCAGGCTTCGTCACGCTGCTGTAAAGTGTTATCGGAGTAGTTTTATTGTAGTAGCATCCCAAAAATGTACACAGCAATATGTAATAACACCCAAATTTGGAATAAAAAGCTTTCTGTAATACCTTTCCCCCCATTTTGTGGTTATTAAAATGCAGGAGTTTCACTTTTTTTTACGATGAAAATGTAATAATATGGTGCACTATGTAATAACCAACCAATATGGATGACTTTATCGGTACAAGTTATATTTTTCACAATTAACAAAAATTAAACTTCCAGCATATTGAATTAGACTCTAGGACCTTAAAACTGTGTGAGATGAAATTAACTTAAAAGATTGTCATAGCACAGTGAATAGGGGCCTTTATATAACTTAACATTAAACAATACATTAAATAGAATAAAACAATAATTCAAACACTCACAGTTCTTTTTAAAGAAGAAAAAGTAAAATTAAAGCTCGCGATGAACAGTCCGGTTTTGTCATACGCCATGTAGACCACACATACTTCCTGTTTCCAGTCAGTGGCGCTACGAGTATAATTGAATATTGGCATGTAGATGTGTTCAAGGTGGGACTCTTATCAGACATGTGAAGTTTGGTGGAGATTGAATAAAGTGCAGTGACATAACGACAACTTCCTGTTTCATGGCGAAATGTTGAAATTTGATGCCAAGCCGCGGACAGTCTTTACATTGCACTGACCAAATTTCACGTCGGTCCGATAAATTCCTTACGAGGAGTTTGTTAACATACGTGCAAATCTCCAAAACTGACCAATAAATTCAAAATGGTCGACTTCCTATTAGGTTTGGGTCCAAGAGACTTTTTGTACATCCTGCCCCGATTTCCATACATATGGATGAAACGTGCCTCGGGGGGCGCTGTTGAGCCATTTTGTCCACCCACCCACCCACACACACACACACACACACACACACACACACTTTTGTATCGCCAACAACATGATTCTTTTGGCCTTTTTTGGGCCCCAAATGTGAAATTGGTCCAGTGTCACGTCGCAGTTTCTGCCACCAAGTGGCTCTTCATGTGTGTTTTCAGACAGTGGCTCTGAGTAAACGCTTTGTCACACAGGGTGCACTTGTACGGTCTCTCCCCGTTGTGCGTCCTCATGTGGACCGTCAAGTACGTTTTGCGAGCGCACGTTTTCCCACAAATCCCGCAAAGAAACGGCTTCTGCCCCGAGTGGACTCTCACATGGTCGTCCAGGTTAGTCTTACGTTTGAAGGACCAGCCGCAGTCCGGGCAGTGGTACGGCGTCTCTCCGGTGTGGACCCGCATGTGAATGGTCAGCGGTCCCTTGGTGGTGAATCCCTTCCCGCACTCGCCGCAGTGGTACGGCTTCTCGTTGGTGTGCGTCCTCATGTGGATCTGCAGCTGCTTGCTCGTCAGGAACATTTTGCAGCAAACGTCGCAGAGGTACGATCTCTCTCTGTCTGCGTGAATCTTCTCGTGTTGTCTCAGCGTCCCGGGGAGTTTGAAACGCCGCCCGCAAACCTGACAGCTGTGAGGTCTTTCCCCAGAGTGGGTCATCATGTGGCGGGATAACGACCTGTAATCGCTGAGGGATTTACCGCAGATGCCGCAGAGGTGCGTCTTCTTGTTGCTGTGAGTCCTGCAGTGAACCTTTAACTGTTCCTTCAGCTCAAACACTTCATAACACGTGTAACATCTGTGCAGCTTCCCGGCCTTGTGGAGTTTCTGGTGATTCTGCAGTGACACCTTCAACGCAAACGTATCGCAGCAGGCGTCACATTCGTACGGTCTCTCCCCTGAGTGCGCTGCCACGTGTTCGTTGAGGCTGAGAACGCTGAGGAAGGACTCTCCGCAGATGTGACAGTCGTCAGTTTTATGGCGACTTTGAAGATGATCCTTCAACGCCTCCTCGGACTCTGGGAGCTCGCCGCACACGCTGCAAAGATGCCCCAGATCGTCCGCGTGACTCCAGGCGTGTTTGACAAACTCCACTTCTGATCCGTGCAGAGCGCCGCAGACTTTGCAGGAGAAAGCGAAGACACCGTTCTTACCGGAACGTCTGGCTTTTTGTTTCCTCGGCTGCAGTTTGGAGTCTCGTTCTTTCAGCTCCTCGTTGCTCTTGTCCGGTTTCCAATCGTCCTCGCTGTCTCTCGCCTCTTCTTCCTGTTCATCGCTACTACCACCTTTACTCTCCGCTGCAGAGCGGGCCGCTGCTGGTTCCTCGTCATCATCATCTTTAGCTTCCTCTGTTTCAGTGTCACGTTGTGATGTCGAGCTGTTGGACACGACACCGACTCTGCTGCCTTCGACTTCCTGAACGGGGCTGCTGTGGGAAAAAAATATTTTAATTATACAGTCAGCAGTATAAACACAATCAATTACTTCTGATACCAAGTTGTAAGTCAACTGTAATGTGTCCACATACTTTTGGCCACATAAGTGCACGTTTCAACTTTTACAGTGACCGTACCGAGTTTGGTCGCCACTTGTCAACATGGCGGCGGCGGCGGCGGCGGCGGGAGAGTCTTCTGTCTGATGAATCTCTTCCCTGCCGGCCCAACGTTCCTCTCGTGTCTGGAAAAATAAACAAAAATGAACGCCTGCTTTCAGAAACCTGCGAGAGACGCCAGTGAGAATCTGTGGAACTACCTTCAGTCTGATGTAGAGCGTCGACCCCGTGACGCTGACGTTCCTGTGGAGCTCCTCCGCTGTCACCGCCTTCACCTTGAGAGGCCGTAATCTCCGTCTCTTGTCCGACATTAAGATGTCGAAACGTTTGTCGTCCGCGGAGAGCTGAGGGAAGGTGGACTTCAACAAGTCCATAAAGTCTGCCTCCTGCAGGCCTCGAGGGCACTTCAGCTTCAGCAGCGGACATTTTCTTAGAACTGACAGAGAATTCAACGATGAGGGTCGCGTGATTGGATGATTTTTAAACCAGGTGTGTGTGTGTACAGAAGATATTTACTCACCACTGTTTGAGAGGACGTCGGTCTGAGAGTCCTCCAGGATCCGGAGCCTGAGATCTACATGGTTCTGTGGTTCACGGATCTGAGGTCTGCCAGGTTTCCTCTTCTTATACTGGCCCCTGGGGGGGAAAGACCTGAAAGAGGAAGACTGGCTGCAGGTTAATTGGCCCGTCAACTTCCTCCTTTCCTGTATTTAGATATGCTACGTGCTAAGCTAATCTATGCTAAAAAGCCAACCACAATCTCATATAGACTGAGTGATGCTACCTCTGATTAGTCGAGTCTTCCTGGTTCTCTGGGCGCTCAGAGGACGCCTCATCTTCACCCTCCTCTTCCTCAGCAGTGCTGCGCTTTACACCTGGAAAACATTGAGTGAATGTAGGGGCTTTTATTTTGAAAATTTCAACAAGCAGAAATTCATACATAAACAGATATACTTATTATTATTATTATTATTATTATTAATAATACATGTTGTGCCTCTAAAATATGATTTGTTGTTAACGACTGTATGGAGAGCGCATGTGCCAGACTCCCTTAACAAAATCAGCTATTTAAATTTCTCTCACCCAGAGTTAAAATATAAATGTGAGGAAAACGTGAATCAACATGGCTATAAACATCACTGGTGTCTAACTGTAATTTCGGCTCACATAAAGCTGCTATACAGTTGTACATTGTAGTGCAAAAGCGCTTTGAGTGGTCGAAAGACGAGAAAGGCGCTATGCAAGTGCAGGTCCATTAACCATTTACCATTAGGGTTAAAGGCTAAATGTTGTGCTCGTGGGTCAATTAAAATAGCGCCGAATTAAAGAACAAATCATTCTGACTACAGGAACATCTGAGGTTTTGTGAATTAATGTATGAACATTTCTGGACAACCCGGTAAAAGTTAAATAAGAAGATATGTTAATGGGGCTCGGCATGCCCCTGGATGAATGAAGCAACCTGCTGTGCTGAGTGCGACCCGAGGCTGCGGGAGAACCTCCAGCTGTCTCCTCTGCCGCTCGATCTCCTGCCTGAAGCCCGAAGCCTCCTCCTCATACCCGGATACGATTCTGTCCACAGCCGCTAAAATCTCCCGGGAGGCGGCGGCGAGAGTCTCCGTCACAAAGCCCCGCAGGAGGTCTCCTTTAGACATTGTACTCAAACTTCAACACACACACACACACTCTTCATTTATTTATGGAAACACGTATTCACTCTTTTTATTGTTTACCAGCGGAACGCGTTTCCGGTTGTGGTGCGCGCATAAACGTCGTCCGTGTGGAAACCTGAGACAGTGGTTCCCTTTCCTCTGCAATAGTTATACTTGTGTATTTATTTTATAATTTAATGTGTAATGTGTAAGTGTTTAGTAACTTATTTTTTATTTGATTTACAAAAAAACACAACAAAGTTATTATAAAATAATTCAAATTTTAAAATGTTATAAAGTTTTCAGTTTTAAATATAATTATTTTGCAGATTTTCTGTATTTTTTTAAATGCATAAAAATATTATTAAAATCACAAACACATCCTTTGAATTTACTAATCTAATGTAAAATAATGTGAAAAATCTGTGACTGTAAATAATCATAAAATTACAATTTATTTAAAAAAAGTTAAAATATATTTGCAAACTTATCACTTTTTATTTAATACATTAAACTATTAAAATTAAAGTCTAATTGTCTAAATACAGTTCTAAAATTAGATAAACATAAGTGACAATTTCACTGTTATTTTACATTATTTATTTGGTGGAAAATTACATAAAAATACACAAACATATGTATCCCAGAATCCTTTGCACAATAGTCTCACTGTCTACATGTTGTTGTTGTTGTTAAATAAAATGGTAGATAAATAAATAGCTCGTAATAATAATACAAATAAATACTTTATCTTATTACAGATTAATCCATTTTTATATGTAAAAACATTTGTGGCCTATACATATTTATATTTGACTGTATATTTTTATATATGACAGCTGCTCATTTACTTTAATTTACTTTAATTAAAATAAACAATTTATATAATAATATAACAAAAAACTTAATAAAATAAAGATAAAATTAGATAAAAAATAAAAGTCATATTTCTATTTCTCCCAGAGCAACAGAAGTTATAGAAATGTTTTATTGATCAGAAACTAACCTTAAACTGTTGTTAACCGTCCTCGTTGTGATGGAAGAACTCCGTATAAAGTTTATAAACATTAAAACGTGTGAGAGCAGTTTTTATTCAATTATTGCAACGACAGACGACAAACACAAGAGGGCGCCGCTGCACAGAGCAACCAATGTTAAATACATCAAGGCAGAGAGAAATCAATAGTTCATCATTTACAATCGACACATTTATTTATATAAGTAACGAAGAAGAAGAAATCTCCTGGACGGCGGCCATTTTAAGTCACCTCAGACCTCGAGTCCATTTATTCCTGACTGTAAAGTTCAGCACTCCTCTTCCTCGTTCCTCGCTCCCTCCACCTTCTCTCTTTCTATTTTCACCGGCATGCTCGACTTCCTCGGCTTCTTCTTTGGCGTGGCGTCTGCTGACTCCCACCGCCACCGCTGCTGATTGGTCGGCGGGCTGTGGCGAGCTCCTCCTCCTCGTTCTCCTGTTGGGGCATCGCAGTCGAGTGATGCAGGTTGACAGTTGCAGGTTGCCGGGGTGATGAGGGCGGGCGCAGCGTGGTCGGTGCGCGGGTGTCGACCGCGTTCGGTTTTCTCCACCGCAGCAGGAACGACCAGGGGGACGAGGGAGGGAGGGGAGCCCGGCGGGGGAGCACTGCGAGCTGGGAGGAGAGGAGGAGGCGGGGCCATGTTGGATCTGTAGCTGGATCCACTCAGGCTGAAGATCTGGTTGGTGTTTTGGGGCAAAGATTGAGGAGAAGGAGGAGGGGAGTCGGCTTGAGGGGGCGTGTTGTCCCGGCAGCCATGTTGGAGGTTTAACCCGTTCCTCAGGGCGTGAACGCGTACTTGTGTGTGTGCGTCCTGTTGCCACATCGACCCGCTGATCTCTCTGCTCGTACGCGGGTGAGCGTCGTGTTTGCGAGCACTTTTGTCTTTGTGTGTCGGCGTTTCGGTGTTTGTGTTTCTGTGCGCGTCTCTGCCGCCGCCGCCGCCGGTGTGCAGCCGTGGGTTCGGGTTGGCGCTGTGTCGGTTGCGGCTGCGCAGCGAGCTGAAGACCATGGTGCAGCCCGCCACCGTGCAGCGGTGTTTGATCTTCAGGTGGACGGCGTTGTAGTGGATCTTCAGCGTCCCTACACAAACAGAAGGAGATTCCTTTCTGACAAACACGTCACAACTAGTAAAATTATTTAGTTTAATGTCTGCAGATCAGTAGAGGACCTTGAATTGAGCCCTGTGGAACTCCAAAATACAAGATCAGCACAGGACCTAAAGTTTTTATTTGATTTATATGCCTTTATTTGACCGGACGGCTGTAGATTGTCAAGGTAAGGACTACCAGTCTCTACCAGGTGAGCTACCACGCTCCCTGTACCTAAAGTTAAACTCTCTGGAGACTCAAGACAAAAGATTTGAACTGGAGACAGAAACTTTATTACCTTTGTCGTAGAAGCTTTTCCCACAAACGCCACAGCAGACCCGCCCTTTCCGACCTCCGGCAGGTGAAAGAGAGGGGAGGGAGCAGAGGGACGAGGGGAGAGGGTGGAGGGAGGAAGAAAAGGAAGAGGAGGTAGGAAGAGGACAGAGGAAGGAGGAGGAGAAGGATGGGAGAGGATTCAGAGAGTAGGAGGAGGAGCTTTGAATCTTCTGAGACATCTTCTGAGGAGAGGAGGAAACGGACGGATGACGTGAGGAAGAAGAAGCGATCAGTGAGGAGTTTAAGGAAGGAGAGAGCGAGGAGGTGTACTCCTGTTTCGCCACGCCCCCGTGAAGGTCAACCTCCTTGTCCTGATGCCATATCGACTGCGCTGGGTTCGGCTTGTCAGGGTCTGCTTTGATTTTTAAAGTCGGTTCACATTCGTTGTCTTGTCGACTTCGTTCCTGCCTGAGTCTGTCGGACTGTTTGTTTGCGCTGAGCTTCTGTAGACATTGTGTTACCTTACAGGGATCCTGATGAAAGAACAAAGAGGAGGTGATAAGAAATTTTGCTGGTTGTGGAACAAAGAAGGTTTGGACAGAAAGTAATTTAACTACCCTAGTGGGAGGAACCAAACAGGGAAAGTGGAAAGGCAGAAGCAGAGACTGGTGGACGGTGTCGTTGTGTTCAGCAGGAATCTTTTTCTTAAAACGACAGACGCCGGCGACTAAACGTGAATCTCCTCTCGTGCTCCTCAACGCTCCTCCGTTATGCTCGATGAACGCGTCGAAGTTTGACTGGCAGCTCTTTTGGTTCGGTTCTGGATCAGAGAGGCGACCGACAGCCGCCAGACACTGGAGCGTCATCAACTCCACGATGGGGCGTGTCTCGCCAAAGCGAAGGAACTGTTTGAGGATGAGCAGTTCTTCTTCGGTCGTCACCGTCAACCAGCGGTCCAACACCTTCCCACTGGGGAACTGGAGAGAAATGAACCTCAGAGGGAGCTGATGTGGGATCATAGCCGATATATATCATTATAAATAAAGCTTATGTTGATACGTTACCTGCAGCATGTATCCTCTAACGTAATCCCCCAAACTCCAGCCCAGAGTGTGCAGAATGTGGCTGACCTGAAGGAGAAAGAAAGTAATCTGTTACACATCAATCGTAGATAATAGACAATATAATAAACGTTCCTGGTACCTGTTCTGGAGTTAGGACGCTGTAGAGGCGGTCCAGAAGAATCTTTAGCCGAACTGGAATGGCCTGAGTTCCGTAAAGGACCAGGGAGCTCAGGTCGAACACCAGCCCAGGAAGGGCCACCTCCACTGGGCCGCAGCTGGACGGTTGCTGGGCCTGAAAATGGAGCTTCTCCAAAGCTGGAGAGGAAGAGAACGAATTATACCGACATCTCGTCGTACGGCTCACTGTTAACATTTACTTAAGTTTAATAAAGAACGTCTGAATATCACATATTATATAACTTGATAAAACAAAGAGCAAAGTTAAAAGTTAACTGATGTGTATCAGAGACACGGAGAGGATGTCAGTGTGTGTGTGTGTGTGTGTGTGTGTGTGGCGCGTGCAGATGTTCCCTCCAGATGTTCGTGGTGATGTGATGACAGCGACACCTGACTTCATGTCACCGTAGCGACTAAACACATCTGCAGTGTGTGTGTGTGTGTGTGTGTGTGTGTGTGCGCGTGCGTCTTACCGTGTACCACCCAGCTGTGTCCACAGCGATCACATGACCTGAGTTGGACACTTTCTGGTTTGAAGCTCACGCAGCTGCAGCCGGACACTGAACACCTGATGGACTGGTAGAGCAGATAAACACTGTTCATGTGTTCATTTTATAAAAGAGTTCAAATATAATGAAAACATAAATCATCTCTTACGATCCTCTACAGGTGCTGCCTGTACTTTATTAATTGTTATTATTTATTTTACAGAGTTCGTGGCTGCAGTTCCTCTAAGGGCTACTAGAGGCCCCAGCAGTGAGTCTCCATAAGGTCTCATATTAAAATGTCTTTAAATCAGAAGTAAACATGTTGTAGATCATTTCCCCCGTTAATAGCAACTGTACAACTCACCCTTTAAATTATATTAAGACTTTAAGTTATGAATAATTAACTGTTTTTAGTAACCAAGGTTGTGAACGTAACCATCGCTCTGTCTCTTCATTCATTCTCTTACTCGCTCAACCAAAACATGTGTTTACAAACAGAAACCGAGGATTCCCACTCGTTAATAACGTCGCCTTTAAAGGACACACACACTTATATAATATATATTATTTATATTATATTTTATATAAACTTATATTATATATAATATATAATCTAAATAATGTATAATACATAATATATAATATAAATAATATCTGTACCTCGTCGGTGTCTGGAGTCGTCCTCATCCTCTCCGTCTGCTGTCAGAACAAAAACATGAGTTCAGTTTTCTGATCAGTCAAATAAAACTGAATCTCCTCTTAATTGTAATCTGATTACTTTTTATGGATCTTTGTGATCAAACTCAGATAATCTGTAATTTCTTCTTTCACATAAAAAGTTTTTTAAATGTACTAATGTTAATTATTTACAATATAATTAATTAATTAAACACTGAAACCTCATTAAGATTCAAACATTTGTTACTTTTATTTATTTATTTTAGTTATTAGTGGTTGTTTGTTTATATAAACAAAGTGATGCCAACAAACAAACGCATAAAATATTTGACTCAATTATTATTTATTATTTTTCATCTTGCAGATAAAATATCTTTAATGTTTTATATTCTTATATTTTATATTTCTTGTATTTTCATACTTTTATCATATATGTTTATATTAATAGAACAATTCTGTTAAAGTGGTTTAGATTTTTTTTAAATGTCTTTTTATTACATTTTTATCACATTTCCAAACAAATGAATTTAATTATAACGATTGACAGTTAAAATATTGATTATTGGAATCAGATATCAGCAGCTCATCAATCAAAGTAAGTAAAATAAAAACATAATACATTTAAATGTGACAATTGTGCTTAAATATTAAAACTTAAACATATTTGTACAGAATTTAAATTATTTAAGTTTTGTAATTGATAACCTTTTTGATTATATTTTTATATTATTATTAATATAAAATCAAACTGACCTGTGAGTTCGTTAAATCCTGAATAAAACCTTTTCTTCTGTTCTGTTCTTCATCGTCGTCTTCGTCTCTGTCTGTTTTATTTCGTCGCTCACAGAATCTGTTAAACTCTCGTATTCAAACTGATTTCTCTCTTTTTAAGTCTCTCCATCCTGTAACTCCTCCCCCCGACTGAGCTGAACAACATCTGATTGGACGAGAGACGACCGTCTGTCTTCCCTCCTCTTCTTCTCCTCTTCTGGATTTTGTCCCCAGATTATGACAGTGTGTGTGTGTGTGTGTGTGTGTCCCAGTTTGAACCACAAACAACAGGAAGGTCGGAGGACATATTAAAGCGTGACACACATAAATCTGTTCTAACCATGTCTCACCTTCATACAGGTGGTTACTATGGTAACGGCCAAAAAAGTTAAAGAGTTTGTGTTATTGATAATTGATCAGAATACACTGTATCTTTATGGATGATATTGATCAGTATACACTGTATCTTTATGGATGATATTGATCAGTATACACTGTATCTTTATGGATGATATTGATCAGTATACACTGTATCTTTATGGATGATATTGATCCTGTATTGACAGTCAGACTGTGGACATATGACGGCCTTTAGCTCGTGTTTCTAGAGTTACGTGTTGTTACGAACACGTTAGGAATTATTAAAATGTGATATTTCTTAAAGGGAGTTTGGTGCAGAATATTCCCTGAAATGACAGAAACAACTAATATTTTCATATTCAATAGAGCAATAAACTGAGATTTATAGTGAAACAGCAGCTTTATTGGTCACATTCTGCCACATTGAGAATTGAATTAAAAGTAAATATATAATAGTTGTTATGAACACTGTCGCCTCCTCCCTCCTCTGTGTCTCTCCTCTCCCACCAGAGTGGAGGAGGATGTACAGTCTGGGAAATGAGAAAGGCCTATTGATTTTCTATGTAAACCTGCATTCATTCATCAGGACGCTCTTCCATTTCCCGGTACTGATTGATGTCAACTCCTCAAAAAACAGCATTTTGTCGTAAAATGATGCAACGCTACGTGACGCCATCAAGTGTTCAATCTCAATGTTTCCAACAATGTTCAGTCAGTGGCGTTAAGTCCTCTTTGTGCAGCAACTCATCAGACTTCTTATCTCAATCACTGTGTATCAGGAAAAATGCTTTTTGTGTGTCAAGTTGTAAAAACTTCATGCTGCCACTTCGCTGTGTTGCTGTCCTTGATGTGTCCATCAGCCTCCGTGTCCCCTGGGAAACAGCTTCCCTCTGGGTGGACGGTTCCCCCCCCCGAGGGTCAGATTGAATCAGGGGGACAGTAGGGCACCTGGCCGGCCGCCACACTCACACAAAAACACACACACAAGGTTAAATGAAGGATAATGTCCAATACATGTTTGTGCCTCTGTCGAGTTTTCCTGCCGAGGATTCACTGAAGTCATTATACATCAGAAACATTACACATGTACAGATAAACACTGACAGACCTATCACACTCTATTTTACTGTATATAATGTATATATCTCAGACTTTATTTTATTGTATTTCATTCTAATCCTTTACTCGTTGCACTTCATTCCCCTGTGTAGATATCATATTGACTTATTGTATCATATCTTAAAACTGTTGTCAAAAAGACTCACAGTTCTTTTCCTCGGAGCAAAAACGTCCTGAAAAGTTTCTAATATTGTCGATCACACACACACATACACACACACACACACACACACACACACACACACACACACACACACACACACACACAATGAAGGTAGGGCTGTTGGACAGGCTTTGTGTCTGCTGGGAGCTGGTGGACCTCTTTCCTGTTTTGATGTCGTACTAATTAGAATATCAGACGATAACACTCTGTTAGTGTGTGTGTGTGTGTGTGTGTGTGTGTGTGTGTGTGTGTGTGTGTGTGTGTGTGTGTGTGATCTCCGTTTGTTGACACACTTCCCAACCAGAACCTCTCAGAGGGGTCGTGTTTGAAACGCAGCAGCAGTACCACCTCCTCGATGTCCTAACTGAGAGTCCTGGTCCTGCGTTCTTGGCTCGGTCTCCTCACTGAACCAGGTCACGCTGTTTGTTCAGCACCGAAAACAACAAAGCAGCAGGAGGAAACTCCGACATCTACGATGGTTGAACGCCGTCGCTGCAGCCGGCGACCTTTCATCAGAAAGTGTTTGTATACGGACAGAAACTGTCTGTAAGAAGATTACAAACTGGATGTTTGACAGAATTCATTGTTATTTTTATGTGATGTGATATAATTTACAGATCTGGACTCATTGGATCTTTCTGGATTCAGGTCCTTTTAGTTCAGTGTTGGTTCTGGTTCCTGAGCTGGTTCCATTCAACATCATCCCAACCCATGTTTCCATGTTTTATTAAAGGATGCGTCATCAACTGAGGGTGCTGCACAACGACCTGTACAATATGACATGCCCACATTGGGTCCAGATGGGAACCAACTTTTTGAGTTCAGAACCAATTTATTTTAGTCAAAATGCTCCAGACAATTTAAAACTAGGCGTACGTATTGGAGCCAGTTCCTTGTTGCTACCTCTGGTTCTCAAACAAAGAAACACAACGACCTGTAAAATATGACACGCCCACTTTGGTCGCCAAGGGATACCTGTTATTTTTTGGTTCCAGCTGGGAACCAACTAAAATAGGCCTGTTACAGGTAACCGGTTCCATTCAGGTTCAGAGAATTCAATAATAGGAGCTAATTTCATGAAATATCCCAGAAAGGCCGTTTCCACCAACATAAAACTGTCTCAGTTCTGGTTCGCCCACCTAGTTCTGAACCTTTGCATTGCTATAGATACAGGTCAGTGGTCAGTACTTTTGAAAATAAATAAATTGATTTGGAACTTTAAAAGTTGGTTATTTTCTAGAATTACCCGTCTCTTTGACAAACGTTCCCAGTTCACCCTGACTACAGGTTTGTGTTTCTGTCTGTTGGACGTTTTATTATTTTCATAATAAGCTAAAAAAAAAAAAAAAGAAAAGCAGAACTTTCCTTTAAAAACTGGTTTTCCCTCTCTGTCGCTTTTCTGTCATTTGTCGCCACAAACTTCGGGGGCTCCAGAGGTGAATTTTACATGACACTAAAGGCTCTCTGTGTGTGTGCTGGATATTATGTATTTAACAGGACATTTTAGGACTCTTTAGAGTGTGTCCCCCCACATATGGTTCGACTGTTTGAGTGTGTGTGTGTGTCCTCTGTTTCTACTCCCCCACTCTTCCCATCCTCCCGTCTTTAAAGTCCCTTATCCCACCCCTCTGACTGTGTGTGTGATCCCGCCCCCCTTTATATCTGTGTCATTACTCCACCCGAGAGAGAGTGTGTGTGTGAGGGTTTCTCTTTGTAGCGCGTCCAACTTGGCACCGATGTAGTCGCTGTTGGGAAAAGTGTGTGTTTAAGTGTGTGTTTAAGTGTGTGTTGTTGTCACAGGTACAACTAGGACAGCAGGCAGGGAGGAACAAGGACTCGCTGAGATGAAACATAAAGTTTTTGAATTAAAATCTGTGGTGAATATTCATAAGGGGGATCCGGAACAAAAACAGGACACTAGCGTTTTTTAATTCATTCTTTTTGTACTTTTGTTTTCTTTGGCTTTTATTTTTTATTCTTTTTCTAACGAGCTTCAACTCGGAGAGCAAGTTTTTCTATCGTCATCACAGGGACGATGATAGAAAATGTGTCCACCACTCTGCACTGCTCTGATATTCAATGAAAGGATGCCTCTTTCAAATGTTTAATCCTGTTATAATTTTAGGAGCGAGCAGAGGATTAGAGTCGCTTTAACAGTTCAGATGTAACAAAGTGACGATGGATTCTGCTCAATGTTTGACCGGATAACATGGGATTAAGTTGTTATTTGACATCTTGTGGTGTCAAAGTCGAGTGTTTTGCTCCAGAATAAGACGAGCTTTACCTCCACCACATTTCACAGGGAAATATTCAACTTTTAGCTTCATTTTTCTAAACGCTGTAGATGCAGATAAACATAGCTGTCGCACAAACACACAAAAACTAGATTAATCAATGTTTTCTTACCTCAATTTGTTTGTACTCTGCGAACAGCCTCAGATCATATTTATGCACAAATGCTGAAAGCCAGCTATCGTAGCAAATGTAAACACACACCTGCACTGCATAAAAGACCTCTGCCCAGTATCTATAGCACTGATCTCTGCCCTGTATCTACCTTACTTATTACTGGTGATAATCAAACGTCACTAACTGGATGCTGCGTTAAAAAGGTCAAACTGAACTAGAAATTTTTATTCTTTGGTCAAAGTTTCCCAGTACAAGAGCAGAAATATTTTACTGAAGGTTAATATTAACTCATACAGTAACTGCTGCTCTGTCACGCACACATTCGTGCTTTCCTGCGGCACGAACCGCCGATGGAGGGCAGGAAGTGACTTTCTACATTGAAACCACATTGAGAAACTCTCCAAATGTTTGTTTTGTTTTGCCAAATAAAAGCTTTCATAGTTACAATAGTTGTATTTTCTGGTTTTTACTCTGATATTCTGCAGCTTCTCTGTCTCAACTCTCAGGGATTTACAGAGTTTACTGATGGACATGTACTTGTAGCTATTAGCTAAACACTAACTGCTCACAGACTGGGAGTTCTCGTAATACTGTTTAATTTAATTTTATATATATATATTTAATTTCTGTTTTTCACTTCCTTTCGATCTGAATTTCATCAGAATATCATGACTGCAAACAAGCTACTGGTGGGTCTGCCTTTATCGTAGCTTGGGTTTGGGGTAAGTTCTGATGATCATAGCGTGGTAAGCGTCTGCATTTAATATCAGTCTTTGACCCTGTGAGCACTTCATGTTGTGTTGTGGTCATTTGAAATGCAGAGCCAGAGGCAGCAGAAGTGTGTGATCCTGTTGTGTCGCTGGCTGCTGGAGCTTTCTTTGTTTTGGGATTAAATGTTTTATCCTCAGAGGGAATTCATCACTTCTCAGCCTCCTTCAGATTTGTCACTTAGAGCAGGATGTACAATCTGAGGGCTGCTGGTTCATCAGGAATTAAACTTAATCTGTCGTTTGAGAGCGGGACAAACTCTGACCGCAACACTGGACGTCTCCTGTTGAATAAACACGTCATTTCTGTGTTTGTGTGTGACTAAACACCAGAGTCAGCTGTCGTGTCTATGATGCTAAGCTAGGCTAGCCGCTCAATGGAAAACAAATGACAGAGTCAACGAATGAAGAAAAAGATTAAGAGCTTTAATGGCTCCCACTCTCCACCAGCCACACCAGTTTCTGTCAACGTCATCTTTTTCTCAGTGTCAGTTAATTTTAGTATTATTTGAATCAAATAGACAGTTTAGACCTCTGCCCTGTATCTACAGTACTGAAAGTTAGTCTGGGATGTGGGTGACACCTAGTGGCAGTGGCTTTCCTTTAAAGTGTAAGTGACACCTAGTGGCAGTGGCTTTCCTTTAAAGTGTAAGTTATCACAGCCACAGTTTAGTTCTGTTCAGTTGACCTCTTCATGCTAATAATGTGAATTATTTATTAGCAACAGGAAGAGTACGGAGCTAAAACCGGTACGTAAACTCTACTTATTGCTTGCTAAAACCGGTACGTAAACTCTACTTATTGCTTGCTTTTTGAAAGCTAGGAGCTGCTTTGTTCACAGCATATTAATTAAATACCTTTTTCAGATCTTATAAATGCTATAGCTGTTAATCACTTATACATGTTCATCCATCTGACAACATGAAATACTCATAAATATGTCGATTCCAACACCTTAATTCTGCAGATGGATCCACTACAACAGACAGAGTATCGTTACTGTAGAATAATGTTAATACGTTTTCTCATCCAAAACCCAAATAAACGAACACAATTTTGGTGGAAATGTAGGTTTTAATGTGGCAGTGTAAAGTAAAAAGAAAAAAGTGGTTTGAAGGAGGAAAAGGGAGAATCCTGTTTGGCTGAATCAGCACAAATGTGTGTGTGTGACAGCAGATTAAGTCGCTTTGTAAAAGACGTCTCAACACACACACATACACAGAGAGCCTAAGGGTGTGTGAGCGTGAGGACGATTTTTGCGTTCAGACATTAATAGAAATCCACAGAGACAAAGACACACACACACACACACACACACATTGCTGATGCAGCAGCAGTAAAATGTTTGTCGTGTTCTTCTTCTTCTGGTTAAAAACTTTTCTCACTTTGTTCGTGCACATTTCTACATTTCCTTTATCTTTGGCTCCGTTTATACTCTTTAACAGAACATACAGGTTGTCCAGTTTAATAGGTACAGCTAGTAAAATGTAGTAGTTGGTTAAATGTTCAGTTTGTTTGTGTTGAAACTGTTGAGTGCAGTTTAATTATTATTATTAATAATAATATTCAGTCTGTCCTCATTGATATGAATGTGGTGAACAAAAGACAACTCACAGCACAAACTGACCTCTGCCCTGTATCTACTGTATGCCAGGACTGCAGGTTACATATATTTTATTACTTGACAGTAACCAAACGTCACTAGTTCTAAATCAAACCGAAGACCCAAACTAGAATATTTTTTTCTTTAAAAAAAGAAACAAACTTCAAGAGTTCAAGAGCAGAAATATTTTATTGAAGGTTAATATCGACACATACAGCAACAGCTGCTGCTCTGCTTCACACACAAACACACACAGACTGACGGCCATATGGCCTTCAGTTGTCACCAACCAGCTGTGTGTCTGATTGTCTCGACGTTTTCTGATGACGTCTTTTCACGACTGTGTTGAAGAGTTTCCACGATGAAAACTAAAAGTGTTCATATTCACATTCTACGTGTCACGAAGTGTCCGTCTGTCTCCTCCCTCCTCTGTTCCTCCTCACCACTTTCTTCTCCTTCGTCTTGGCCTTGCAGGGTTTGGAGAAGGGTGATGAGGGGGCGGGATTTGGTTGAAAGGAGGCGGGGTTTGTCGTAGAGGGGGCGTGGCTTAAACTGACTGCCGGCTCTTTTGACAAATCAGAGAGCGGAACAGGTCGAGAGGTTTCCACGTCAGCGAACGGAAAGGTTTCGGGAAACTCGGCCACCTGAAACACAAAGTGAAACTATTTTATTTCAGTTTTTATTTCCCAAACAAAAGATTTGATCATAAAAGTTTATTAATTTTCTGGCAATTAGGTAATCAATGAATTGATTAAATATTAAATTAATAATGAAGCGTCTCACAGGGACGTAGAGCAGGTTGTCACGGAGACAGACGTCCTGCAGCTCGCTGCGCAGCGCGGTCACATGACTGCGGTGGGCGGAGACTTCCTGCTCCAGCCAGTCAATCCTGGAGCTGCAGGTCTGATAGAGCTGAGAGACAGCGGAGAGAAGAGCCTGCAGACAGACAGGCAGAGAGTGAGACAGAGAGCCAGACAGAGGGTGAGACAGACAGAAAGAGAGACAGACTCTTGTTTGTTACCTGGCACGCTGCCATCTCAGGAGCTCCCATGATGCTCTCTGCTCCACTCAGCTCCAGGTGTTCCCTGGGTAACGGCAGGGGGCGGGGCTGAGCTGACATGGACCGACGTGATTGGATGAGACTTTCTCTGACCTAAAGAAGGCACAGTGTGTGTTACCAGGTGTGTGTGTGTGTGTATGTGTGTGTGTGTGTGTGTGTGTGTGTGTGTGTGTCTTCACCTCCTTGTAGCTCGTCTCTGCTGCCTTTATGTTATTGATCAGCCAATCTTTACGTCTGGAAAGAGACAGAATAATAAAATAAACATTTGGATAATTTCCAGATTCGGTGCTCTAGAGAGTATTTGGGGCTGCAGGTGTGTGTTACCTCTTGCCGTCCCTCAGCTCGTCCTCGACTCGCTGCAGTCTCTCCTCCAGCTGCTTTCTCTGCCTATGAACCCCTGACAGGTGCTTACCCAGAATCCTCAGCGAGCGCTCCTTCTGACTCACCTCCTGTCGAGCCTCCGACAGAGACTAGACAGAGAGGACGTGTTATAGCTCTGCTCTGTTGCTATAAATTAGTGGTTTTCAAAGTCTGACACAGCGGGCCCCCTTCAGACAAAACCAGGCATCTCCACCCCCCGAATTAGCAAATTAGGACCTTTAAAAGTAGCCGAATTATCTGTTAGCAGCTCCTGTTTGCAGAGATCTCGTGGATGTTCAGACAACTTAAAAGTAAGGCTTGACTGACTGATCAGATTTTTAAAGTGGATTTAAGGGTAATTTATTCACAATGGACATCAAAGCTGAGACATTTTTTGAGGGAACCGTTGATCAGCAGCACATAATAAGACTGATGTTCTCATATAATTTACATTTATAAGTAAAAGTTGGTAAATTCCCTAATGTGAATGCAGAAATACTCTCAACCAGCCCCCTCTATATTCTGGAAAGAATAATCTGTAAATGACACAGTAATGGTTCAGTTGAAGCGTTTACCTGTGCGGTCTGGCTCAGCGTGTGCTGTGTGTCGGTCAGCTCGGTGGTGTGTGTGCTGACTCGGAGCTGCAGTGCGTGCAGCTGGTCGGTCTGTTCCTGGATGAGCGCCTGAGCTTCCTGTTCCCTGCTCAGCGCCTGACGGAGCTCCACGCA
>NW_026136883.1:0-60000 GCF_905237075.1 Dicentrarchus labrax | reverse complement strand
GTACTCCTTCTGCAACCTACACACACACACACACACACACACACACACTAGTATTTAAATGTTTCTACTATATTAATTATAGTAACTGTGTTTTGTTTGTTTGGGCGTCCTGAAGGAGTCTCACCGCTCCTGAGCGCGCTCAGTGCTGCTGCTCCTCTCTCTCTCCAGGCTGTAAGCTCTCTCCACCTCCCTGAACTGAGCTCTCAGCAGCTCCAGGCTGCACTGCGCCTCCTGGTGGCCGGACCGCTCCACCGCCAGCGCCGCCTCCACGTCCCGCACCCGCAGCTGCCAGGTCACATGACCACGGTTAGTGTGTGTGTGTGTCGTGTGCGTCTGTGTGTGTGTGTGTGCCTGTGTGTGTGTGTGTGCGTCTGTGTGTGTGTGTGTGTCTGTGTGTGTGTGCGTGTGTGTGTGTGTGTGTGCGTCTGTGTGTGTGTGTGCGTCTGTGTGTGTGTGCGTCTGTGTGTGTGTGTGTGTGTGTGTGTGTGTGTGTCTGTGTGTGTGTGCGTGTGTGTGTGTGTGTGTGTGTGTGTGTGTGTGTGTGTGTGTGTTACCTGGACGATCTCAGAGTTGAATTTAGACTCCAGGTGAGCCGCCCGCTCCGCCTCGATGCTCGACTCCAGAGACTTCACCCTCTGATCTGACAGCTGAAAACACAGACGCAGCTCAGAAACACATCTTCACCTCCTCCTCCTCCTCCTCCTCCTCTTCCTGCTCCTCCTCTTCCTCACCTCTTTCTCCCTCCTGCTCCTCTCCTCTCTCTCCGTCAGGTACTTCAGCTCGTCGGCTTGTCGTCTGTTCACCTCGGCCTCCTTCTCGCTCTCCCTCTGCACCTCCGCCATCCTCCTCTCCGACTCCTCCAGGGCCTCCTCGTGGTCCCGGAGGAGTCGGTGCAGTCGGCGGCTCTCCGAGCTCAAGCTCTTAATCAGCCCGTCTCGCTCCTCCACCTCCTGCCGCAGTGCACGCTGGTCCTCCTGCCTGGCCTGCTGGGTGATGTCCAGAGCTTTCTGCAGCTCCTGGACGGCGTGCTGGAGCTCCGCCGCACGCTCTGACACACACACACACACACACACACACACACACACACAGTAAGCACTTCCTGTTAACACTGCTCTCTTTCTAGAGGGTGCGTTTGATTTACGTACCTGTGAGCGCGTCTTTGTCCCGGCTGAGCTCGGAGGCCCGGTCTGCGTCTCTCCGGCTCACCGTCAGCTGGTACTGGAGCTCCACCCGCTGAGCTTCTCCTCGCTCCACCGACGACCTCAGCCGGGTCAGCTCCGCCTGCAGCCTGCACAGCTGGAACAAACACACACCTCAAACAGCCGGTGGCGAGCGTACGAGTGACTCCCTCTCTGCGCCCCCTAAAAACAACACGAGTGGGGGTGTAGACGAGGAGGAGTTCTGTCTCACCTCCTGGTTGTGGCCGGACGTCAGCTCCAGCCTCTCTTTCTCCAGCTGGTTGACTCTCCACCTCAGCCTCTCCGACGGCTCGCCTCCTTCCGACGCCGTCCTCCTGCTCCTCGCCTCCCTCCCGCTCCTTCCTCCCCCGTCCCCCCGGCTCCTGTCCCTCCCTCGCTGCTCTTCCACTCGCTCCCTTTCCGCCCGTCTTCCTCCTCTTCCTCCTGCCTGCTCCTCTTCCTGTTGCATGGCGCTGATTATAACTTTCGACCTGAAAAACGTTGCTCTCTGTGTTTATACTGGATACAGTTTATATATAATAATAATCTATATGGACGATGGAGGGCTTATTGAGGATGCAGAATCAATTCCTCACATTTATTTAAAATACTAAATGGCAGTTTAATCCACATTTTAACCCCCAGTGTGCTGATTTTCTTTCATTTCAGAGCATTGTGGAATGAAGGGAGCTCAGTGTTGTTGGTGTGAATGTTCACACGTAATATTTCTTTAATGCAAATAAACATTGTGTCACTGACGTCTTTACTGCTGCTGTTACATATTAATCACATAAATCAAAATCAGCCCACCAGGAGTTGAAATATGGTCGCCTGTGGTTTAAAACATTGTCCAGATTAATATAAATTGATTATTAACTATATATTGATTATTAACTATATATTGATTATTAACTATATATTGATTATTAACTATATATTGATTATTAATGAGAATTAACCAACAGGTTAGCATCTGTTCCAAATGTTTATTTCTAACATTAAACTTTATAAAGCTCCAAAAAACATATATAGTGTAAGGGGCAGTTACTGTGTAAAGGGGCAGTACGGTAAAGGGGCAGTACGGTAAAGGGGCGTTACAGTGTAAAGGGGCGTTACGTGTAAGGGGCAGTTACTGTGTAAAGGGGCAGTTACTGTGTAAGGGGCAGTTACTGTGTAAAGGGGCAGTTACTGTGTAAGGGGCAGTTACTGTGTACCTTGCCACCTCCACCTCCTCCTCGGAGCTCCCCCGCGGCTCCGCTCCGCCCTGCCCGCTCTCCCCTCGCCCTCGGCGGACGGGCCGTCTCCTCCGCCCCGCTGGTTCGGTCTGCATGGTCCTTTAACAACCCTGAAGATATCTCAGATTATTATATTAATATTATATTAATATTATATATTAATATAAATGATCAGTTATTATAAACGAGCCTTTGCTCAGCAGCTGTGAGCCCCTGCAGGCTGTGTCGGTACCGGGGGGGGGTCGGTTGCTCGGATGCTGCTGTTGCCTTGCCAGCAGACGCACTCACATGAAGCCAGTCTCCGTTTATAAATCAATCCAGTGGAAACTCTCCTTAATATCTGCCGCGTTATACACATTATATTACAGGATTAAAGATTATTTATGAACCGGTCGGATTAACTTCACACTTCGGCGGCCGTTAGAAACACATAGCATCCCTAATTTCTAACGTTACATCATTTATATAACTCACAGTCTCTGATGCACGAAGCGCTGTAGCTGTTACCGCTGAGATTTAAATATAACGTTATATAAATATATATTAAGTGCTGCTCGGTGAATCTACTGTAGGCCGAATTCACCAGAAACCTCTAAAGATTCTCGGGATATTTAAGGTGTTTGTATGTTTTGTCTACATTTAAGTCAGTCGACAAGACAATGTTAAAATCTTACAATTCGTGAATGGAGTTCTGTTCTCATACGATATTCAACCCGAACAAAGACCCGTTTCACGGTTAAAACTCGACAGTTACACGTTTGTTTGCTTTAAACTAACTTTAACCAGCAGCAGAGAGTCTAAACAACACACTTACATTAAAACATTTATTTATAAAACGTGTAAATCGCTCGCAGTGAACTTTTATAAACACTTACAGTAACATTTATCCAGGAGCCGTTTGAATATGACGCCATCTTTAGCGTCCCTGCGTCACTTCCGCATTACCGTTTGATTGGCTGGATAGCCGACCAATGGCGAGGGCCCACTGTGGTACGTCATATATTTATTTATTTAAATTAGATCCGTTTGTAAACAAATATGAGCGCGAGCTTATTGTTTACTTTATCTGTTAAATTACTCCTTTCATTATTGTCTTCCTTTATTTTATATGTTTACATTATTATTTATTTATGTTTATTTATTTTATTATGATTTATTTGTTTATTTTTATTATTTATTTATGTTTATTTTATGTTTATTTATTTTATCATGATTTATTTGTTTATTTTTATTATTTATTTATGTTTATTTTATGTTTATTTATTTTATCATGATTTATTTGTTTATTTTTTATTATTTATTTATGTTTATTGTATGTTTATTTAATTTATCATGATTTATTTGTTTATTTTTATTATTTATTTAAAGTTAAAAACATGATAAATATATAAATAAATATTATAATATCTAACAACAATATATATAGAACATGGAAATAATATATAAAATAAGAGCATGAACTGTGTACATTAGATACATGAGAATATATAGCAGATCAATAATAAATAATAATTATTGATTATTGACTTTACACTAGAGGGCGGTATCAGCCCTGTTCGCTGCCTTTTATTCACCGGAGAAGAAGAAAGAAAGACAACAACATGGCGGCGCCCTCAGAGCACGTTGAACCACCAGAACCCGAGTCAGCAGAGACCACCAGAGACCCGGAGACCGCAGACACCTCAGACTCGGAACCAGCAGCCCAGGACCCGGACGAGGACCCGGATGAGGACCCGGATGAGGACGAGCCGCCCGGACCCAGGACCCGAGAGACCCCGGAGGACATCCGGCTGGAGGCCATCGCCAACACGGTGGCTCTGCACCCGAACCGAGACCTCCTGGTCTGCGGGGACGTGGACGGGGACGTGTACGCGTACTCGTACTCGTGCACGGAGGGCGGGAACCGGGAGCTGTGGTCGTCCGGACACCACATGAAGTCCTGCCGCCAGGTGCGGTTCTCCGCGGACGGGCTGAAGCTCTACAGCGTCTCCCGGGACAAAGCGGTCCACCTGCTGGACGCGGAGCGGGGCCAGCTGGTCACCAGGATCCGCGGGGCGCACGGAGCCCCCATCAACAGTCTGCTGCTGGTGGACGAGAACATCCTGGCCACCGGAGACGATGGAGGCACCCTGAAGGTCCAGATGGGTCCTAATTAATCCAGATTGTGATCCATGCTGGTCTTTTATAGTCCCTGCTGGTCCCTGCTGGTCTTTAATGGTCCCTGCTGGTCTATGCTGGTCTTTAATGGTCCCTGCTGGTCTATGCTGGTCCCTGCTGGTCTTTAATGGTCCCTGCTGGTCTATGCTGGTCCCTGCTGGTCTTTAATGGTCCAAGCTAGTCTTTAATGGTCCAAGCTAGTCTTTAATGGTCCAAGCTAGTCTTTAATGGTCCATGCTGGTCTTTAATGGTCCAAGCTAGTCTTTAATGGTCCTTGCTGGTCTTTAATGGTCCATGCTGGTCTTTAATGGTCCATGCTGGTCTTTAATGGTCCAAGCTAGTCTTTAATGGTCCATGCTGGTCTTTAATGGTCCAAGCTGGTCTTTAATGGTCCAAGCTGGTCTTTAATGGTCCATGCTGGTCTTTAATGGTCCATGCTGGTCTTTAATGGTCCAAGCTAGTCTTTAATGGTCCATGCTGGTCTTTAATGGTCCAAGCTGGTCTTTAATGGTCCATGCTGGTCTTTAATGGTCCAAGCTAGTCTTTAATGGTCCATACTGGTCTTTAATGGTCCATGCTGGTCTTCAATGGTCCAAGCTAGTCTTCAATGGTCCATGCTGGTCTTTAATGGTCCAAGCTAGTCTTTAATGGTCCAAGCTAGTCTTTAATGGTCCATGCTGGTCTTTAATGGTCCAAGCTAGTCTTTAATGGTCCATGCTGGTCTTTAATGGTCCAAGCTAGTCTTTAATGGTCCATGCTGGTCTTCAATGGTCCAAGCTAGTCTTCAATGGTCCATGCTGGTCTTTAATGGTCCATGCTGGTCTTTAATGGTCCAAGCTAGTCTTTAATGGTCCAAGCTAGTCTTTAATGGTCCATGCTGGTCTTTAATGGTCCTTGCTGGTCTTAAATGGTCCATGCTGGTCTTTAATGGTCCATGCTGGTCTTTAATGGTCCAAGCTAGTCTTTAATGGTCCATGCTGGTCTTTAATGGTCCAAGCTGGTCTTTAATGGTCCATGCTGGTCTTTAATGGTCCATGCTGGTCTTTAATGGTCCAAGCTAGTCTTTAATGGTCCATGCTGGTCTTCAATGGTCCAAGCTAGTCTTCAATGGTCCATGCTGGTCTTCAATGGTCCATGCTGGTCTTAAATGGTCCATGCTGGTCTTTTAATGGTCCCAAACTGTGTTGTCAATGGTCCCAAATTTAGTAAAATGATGTTAATGATCGGTTCCTATCATCAGTTCCTCTGAAAGGTCGGACTCTGCTGGTCTGTTGGTGGTTGAAGGAAGCCGCTGTCACTTTAAATATCTTGTTTTTTGTTTGTTGTTGTTTATGTTTGTCTCTGAAGGTTTGGGATATGAGGAAGGGGACGGCCATCATGGATCTGAAACACCACGAGGATTACATCAGTGACATTGCTGTGGACCAGGCCAAGAGGATCCTGCTCACTGCCAGGTGATGATTATGACCCCAAAAAAACTGATTTGTGCAAAGCAGACCATTATTTTCAAGTAACCAGCTTCTTGGTGCTTTCAAGGGACCTTTGACATCTGAGAGTTTAGTCTCAACCCTCAAACCTTGTATGTCGTAGAGTCCTTGAACACACCAACAAGCAGAGTTGGTCTACAATGGTTGAACCTGAGCTCTAACGTGATGTAATCGGATACAGTGGCGACGGTACGATGGGCGTCTTCAACATCAAGAGACGGCGGTTCGAGCTGCTGTCGGAGTTCCAGAGTGGCGACCTGACCTCGGTGGCGCTGATGAAGCGGGGCAGGAAGGTGGTTTGCGGCTCCAGCGAGGGGACCATCTACATCTTCAACTGGAACGGCTTTGGAGCCACCAGCGATCGCTTCGCCATCAAGGCCGAGTCGGTGGAGTGCATCGTCCCCATCACGGACAACATCATGTGCACCGCCTCCATGGACGGGTACATCCGGTGAGTCCACCTGTAGTTTCTCTTTGTTGGACAAATCAGTGAAGGTTTGATTATGTTGGTCCATGTTGATGTTTTGATGATCCAAGCTGGTTTGTCAATGGTCTACGGTTACTAAAATGGACTACGCTGGTCTTTTGAAAGCCCTCCTCTGGTCTAATGGTCCAACCAGTGGATGTTTTGATAGTCTAAAATGGTTTCTTAATGCTCTCAAATGGTCTTTTGATGGTCCAAGATGATGTGGAGAGAGTTTCTTAATGGTTCACTGTTGCAATCAATGGTGAGTCCAACACTCGCACACTACCAAATTAAAGTAAAATTTGTTTTTTGTGGGACAAATCAGTGGAGGTCACCACAGCATCTTACGTTTGATTCCCTTCTTATATCCACTCTTTGCTATTTGCTTTTGACTTAGTCCAGTCTGGAACCAGTCTGGAACCAGTCAGGAACCAGTCTGGAACCAGTTGGAGATTGGTCTGTTAGTTCGCTCTGTATTTGTTACCAAACGTTTCTCACCAGACGTTACCAACATGTCATAATGTGATAGTAAAGTTCTGTCTGTCCTCCATCAGAGCCGTCAACCTCCTCCCCAACCGGGTCATCGGCTGCATCGGGCAGCACGTCGGCGAACCCGTCGAGGAGCTCGCCAAGTCCTGGGACGCCCGCTTCCTGGCCAGCAGCGCACACGACCAGCTCATCAAGTTCTGGGACATTTCCAGTTTACCCAACACGACCGTCAACGAATACCGCAAGAGGAAGAAGAAAGACGGCCGAATGAAGTCCCTCACCAAGAAAGCCCACGGAGACAATGACTTCTTCTCAGGACTGGTAGAGGAAACAGAAAAGAAGGAGGAAGAGGAGGAAGACGAGGAGGAGGAGGACAGTGACAGTGGCAGCGATTAAAAAGCAGCTAGTTTCATATTTGAAATGTGTCGTTGCCTTCGGACATTTTAGTCCCTTATAAGTGACGTGTTATAATCCAAAGTGATGTGTGGGGTCGTCAGCGGGAACCGAACTGATCTCCACATTGACTCCGTGTTGGTCTGAACCACCACTGATGACGGTTCACGAATGTCGGGATGAGGTTTATTTCCTCACAGACACAAATGTGTGGTTGGATGAGCAGCGAGTACTTGCTTTCATTCACACTGACTGTTGAACACTAAAACAATGTGATGGAAGGACGTACATAATTCAAAAGTGTAGTTCATCTTGTGTTTAGAAAACATAAATGAACTTTTTTTTTTTTGTTTTTTGGAAGAACTCTTCAAAGTAGTTTTGGTATCGGTACCGAAACTCCGGTATTGTGTTGGAACAACAAGCCCTACGTAAATCTAACAGGCAGAGACAGCAGCATTTATAACCTGTCTGCTGGGTACATTTGTGGATGAATGTATTTGTATTAAATTCAATTCACCAACATTAAAGCATTTTAACTACACTAGAATTTATTTAACTCGTCATTGTTCAAATGGTTGCAATCTGAAACTTGACCATTAATGGTGCGTCCCATTGGGTTGACGATGTTCTAGTACAGCGAGTGGGGAAACCAAGCCCTACCACGTTGTCCATTAACGTCTGTTTGTAATATTAGTTGATAAAACGCGTTTCGCTGTATTTTGCTTTACAAACGTTCACATGAGACACAGAAGTGCTAACAGACGGTATATTACTACACCTGGGGCAGCCATCTTATACTATATAACTATAAATAAGTTACAGAATATGTTTTTTTATATATTATATTATATTATTGTGTGTATTTGTTTATAGTTGTTGATATAAGTGGGTCTAAATGAGTATATAAATATAAAGTATTGACTGGTTCAAACGGAACGCACCATAAAGACACACTGGCCCTTTAAGTCTGTAATTATATTAGTTCACAAGAGGAAACGACATTAACTTACAACTAAAGTTCTTTATACCTCAAAAATCATTCTTAAGTAATTATGTATTATTTTTACGTACAGAAATACCGGTATTTTACACTCTGCGCCCCCCCCTGCGGTAGTACAGTGGTACAGTCCTACAGCAGGCGCCAAAAACGCCGACCGTCACGTGACACGAGTGGCGTGTACCAACATGGCGGCGAGCAGGAGCGCGTAGCTTAGTAACAAGAAGCCTCGCGCGGTACCGAGGAAGCACCGGGTCCGTTTACACACCGAGGAGTACCGTCCGGTTGTCGGTGAGTCCGCCCGGTACCGTCCGGTTAATGAACCCGGTTCTATAATGAACGTAGATCTTAATCCGGATATCAGCTAGCAGAGGTTAGCTTCAGTGCTAACGTTTGTAAACAATGAGAGAAAGCTGCTTCCGGTGTCCGCACAGGCTCAGAGGAGGGTTAGATCCGCAGACACTGCAGACAGACAGCTGCAGACAGACACTGCAGACAGACAGCTGCAGACAGACACTGCAGACAGACAGCTCAACAGACATCAGACAGCAACCAACAGACAGCTCGACAGACAGCGCACAGACTCACACAGCCAACAACAGCGCAGACAACACCACAACAGCCAAAAATAACAGACACTCAGCAACACAGACACAGCTCAGACGACACTGCAACAGACAGCTGCAGACAGACAGCTGCAGACAGACACTGCAGACAGACAGCTGCAGACAGACACTGCAGACAGACAGCTGCAGACAGACAGCTGCAGACAGACACTGCAGACAGACAGCTGCAGACAGACAGCTGCAGACAGACACTGCAGACAGACAGCTGCAGACAGACACTGCAGACAGACAGCTGCAGACAGACAGCTACCCTCCACTAATGGACCTACAGAGACAGAGCGTCTCTGTGTGTGCACATCCAGCTCTACGGGGATCAATAAGGGTCGACAACTGATCAATAAGGGTCGACAACTGATCAATAAGGGTCGACAACTGATCAGAACAATCAGTTTATACCAACTGTAAACAGTAAACAGCAGTAAACAACAGTAAACAGCAGTAAACAACAGTAAACAACAGTAAACAACAGTAAACAGCAGTAAACAGTAAAAGTAAACAACAGTAAACAACAGTAAACCTCAGTAAACAACAGTAAACAGCAGTAAACAGCAGTAAACAACAGTAAACAGCAGTAAACAACAATAAACATTTCTATATTTTTCCTGCCTCTCTGTGAGAGCTGTGGACGTACTGGACGAGGTTTGATGTTTGACATCTGTCACTAAATCCTGTTTATATGATTATTTGTGTATTTTGTGTATTTTGTGGGTTTGAATTGGTGATTATTTCCCATCAGGTGAAATAAAAGAACCTAAACACAGAAGTTCTTGTGATATAAAGTCAAACAAGGTATTAAAGGTCTTACATATTGTTTCTAGCCTCCTGTTAGCAGTGGTGTTAATTATAGCAAACACTGAAAGCCATAAAATCCTCAAACTATTATTCCAAACCTCTGACTTTTTATATAAAATTCATATTTAGATGTTCATTAATTAGCTTTTTTAAATAGTTAATTCACCCATCAAAGCTGATTTTCCAATAAAATTATGAGAAAAAGACACAATTATGCTCCTTTAAACTATTTTAAATTTCAAATTTCATAATAAAAACACATTTTTAAGATATTTAAATGTATTATTTAAATAATAATTTATACAGTAGAAGGTTAAACAGGTAATAAACTGCATTTAATGTGATATTAAAATGTCATTTCCAGCTCGTACTCTGCCTCAGTCTCTGCTCTCTTTCAGGCTCTGAAGCAGCAGGATGCCGGGGAAACCTGGTGACCACTTCAAACCAGGAGACCTGGTGTTCGCCAAGATGAAGGGTTTCCCTCACTGGCCTGCCAGGGTGCGCAAACACAAACACACAAACAAACAAACAAACAAACACATACATGGTTGTATATGTCAGTCCCTGTAATACTCCTGTGTGTGTTCAGGTCTGTAAGTCGGACGACGGATACAAGAAGCGAGTCCCGGTCTATTTCTTCGGGACCCATCAGATGTACGTGCACACACACACACACACACACAGCCGATCAGTTCATTGATTGAACCGTGATTGATCTCCGCTCCTCCCTCAGAGGTCACCTCCCGCCGGAGAACATCGTTCCTTACATCGGCAACAAGATGAAGTACGGCAGCGGCGTTCGCATCAAAGGCTTCACCGAGGGAATGTGGGAGATCCAGAACACGCCGGGAGTCGGGAGCAAACTCAAAGTCAGTGACAGAAGATGTAAAAGAGACATAGCCTCAGATTTTAGGCTGTTTTAAACTGGTTTAAATAATAGGTTTTAACCTGCAAAATAGGTTTTGAACTGCAGTCATACTGTGTCTGACTTACTGATTAATAAACTATAAAGCTTTCAATCAACAGAATTAATCAGAGAAATGGTTTTAATAGATCTTTTCTGTACTCAGGTACCAGCACCAACCAACAAACAAACCACACCCCCTAAATCGACCTCTGCCTCTAAAGCTACACCTGCAAAACTGACCACTGCTGCTAAAGCTACACCTGTTAAACTGACCTCTGCGAAGCCCGACAGTAAACCGGCTGCTGCTGCTGTGGCTAAAACTCCTACCAGATCTTCGTTAAGATCCGCTCCAGAGAAAACAACAGACTCGGGGCAGATTTCTAAACAGGCTCCGACTTCAGAAGACGTCGCCCCGACAGATTTGTCCGGGACTGTTGCGAATACGAGGAGCAGAAGGGCAGCTGCTAGCGTCGCCCCGTCTGCTAACACCACTCCTACAGACAGTAAGGAGGTAAGAGGGATACAGGAATTAAACTGTTTATATCTCTGAGAGCGTTCGATTGATACCAAATCTGTTATCGATCAGCACGATGAAGATGAATAGTTGTACAAGACTTGTTGGTATCTTATTTAGTTTTCAAGATATTGACCAATGAGCTAAAAAGACACAAGTCAACAGCTTTTACACCAACAGGAACCTTTTTGTGATATTTATTGAATTTCCACACAAAAAACGTTTCTTCAGGAAAACTTTAAAGAAACAATAAAGTCCACTTACTTGTGTTTTCCACCATAAGTTTAAGAATGAAACCGTCAGAGGTGCTGATGTCTGTTGCTGCCTGGAGGTCAAACTGACCTGTGGAAATTAAATACAGTTAAACACTTTGTCTCCTCAGGCAGCAGCAAAAACGGCGAAAACAAAAGCTCTGTCCAAACCGACTGAGAAACCGACTCCTGCAGATGCTACAGACAATAAACCAACTGAATCAACAACTACGAGGAGAGCTGCGGCTGAGAAGAAAACTCCAGACTCCAAACAAGGAGTCAACGAGAAGGTTGAATTATCATCAACTTCCACCACTACAGTTACTGAAGAGGCTACAAGCGCCGTCACTACCAGGAGCAAAGTATCCGAGTCCAAGGTAACTACAAGAGCTGCTCGTACAAATACTGAGGACCGACTGATCTGGTTCAACATTTAGAATAACTGGCATTGGATTATAACTAAGTACAGTTTTGACGTATTTGTATTTACATTTTATTCTTCTTTATATTTCCACTCAAATACATTTTGGAGGCAAATATTGTAAATTAATTTAATAATGTTAGTTACAAGTTACTTTGCAGATTCACATTAATATATATAAAATAATATTTATATTAATATAAATCAACTAATACATTATGATGTATTGTTATAGATTAAGCTATAAATTAATTAATTAGCTCCACATTTAGCAGCTACAATATTCAATAATGATAGTAATCAGGGTTATTAGTGTGTTAAGAAGTAATTATATACATATATATACTCAGTATCGACCAAAACACAAAGTTCAGATATCAGGGAGGAAGAAATGGTTTCAGAATATCTGTAATTTATTTTGTCGGGAATCAGATTATTAAATAATAATCGGACAAATGCTGAATATCGGTTCTGAGCACGGCAGCACAAACACACAATTAATCCGACCTCCGTTTCACTTCTATAACTTTGAACTGCGGGACGGTTTCCTGGACGAGCCCCCATTTATGTTACGACTCGACTCTGGAAAGAAAGAAATATAAAACAAAGATGTCAGAATAATTCTTACAAACATAAATCTGTCTCTCCATCTCAAAGCTGTATATTTTTTGAATACGATGGGCGACTGCAGCAAATTTTATTATTATTACCATTATGTTAACTTAAGATGGGAAGTTCGACGTTGCACTAATATAACCTTTCATTTAATGTCCTGTTAGAAACCAGCTAACATGTTGTTGATGGTCGAGTTGACGTCGGTCTTTAGATTAATTCTGTGTGTTTTTTGTCAGGATGTCACTGAGCAGAACAAGAGGAGGTCTTCTGCTACTCCTGCTGTCGCTCCAGGTAACTAACACAGGCTGCCAATAATCAATAATCACATTAATCAGTTCTTCTCAGGATCAATAAAAGGGCACAAACTCAGGTCAGGTGTGTTTTTTCTACAACAGTCAGCAAGAAACTGAAGACGACAGAATCAAAGTCTGCACCGACACAAATGTCCAAGAACAACAGAGGAATGAAAGACCGGGAGGAGGAAGAGGAGGAAGAGGAGGAGTCATCAGAGAGACAGAGAGTCAAGAGGAGGAGAGAGCGGAAGGAGGTGCAGACGAAGAAAAGTCAGGACGGCAGCGAAGGAAAGAAAGAAGAGACATCAGAGAGCAAAAGAACAAAAAGTAAAGAGGAGGAGGAGAAAGGGAAGAAAATAAAGCAGGACGAAGGTGTGGAAGGAAAGAAGTCAGCAGAGAGCCGAGGGATAAAGACGAGGAGGGCGGAGAAAGAGGAACAGAAGGAGGAGGAGACGAAGAAAAGAAAACAAGAAGGCAGCGAGGAAAAGAAAGAGGAAAGGACGAGGAGAGAAACTCGGTCGGAGAGCGAAGGAAGAAAAAGAGAAAAGGAGGTTTCAGAAGAGAGCCGGGGAACAAAGAGAAAGAGGGAGGAAGAGATGAAGAGAACAAAGGAGGCTGGAGAGGAAGGAAAGAAAGAAGAGAAGACGACTGAGGAAGAGGAGGAGAAGGAGGGCAGTTCTGTGGACGAGGAGGTAAAACTTTCTCTTCACCTCATTCAACTTTTAACTAATTAACTAAATTACATCAACGTTTAAATCTAATGCTACAAAAACAGATAAAATAAAATAAACATTAATTTAACAACAAAGGCAATAAAATCCCTAAAAATATTAACTCACATTAGTTTAAAGACGTAATGTAACAATGTAAAATGTCCAGAAATATAATTTATATAAATGAAAGCTGCAGGCAGCTTTGGGCAGGACCTCGCACTCCGCGCAACTCGGGGTGTGCTGCGTGCCGTTGTAACACTTGCAGACCACAACATGAACATTTCACGTAAATCAGCTCAGAATCGCCACGCAGCGCTTACCTCCTGTTGCCAGTAGGTGGCGCTATCACTATGTCTGAATGTTGTCATGTAGACATGTTCAAGGCGAGAGTGTTATCAAACGTGAAGTTTCATTGAGATTGGACCACGTACGCTGAAGTTATGAGGACGTGTTCAGGGCAAAACTGTTTCAGAATATATTAAGTTTATTGTACATTGCACACTGAAGTTATGAGCACTGTTTTTTATGTTCACCATTTTTTGACTGTACTCACAAATTTTGAAGCAGATCCGATAAATTCCCTAGGAGGAGTTCGTTCGTTTTGTACGTCCCGGCATGTTACACGTGCCTACTGAGTTTCGTACATATCGGTGAAACGTGGCGCCGGGGCTGCTGTTTTTAAATCCTGTAGGGGGCGCTACAAACACGACAAACACGATTTTTGGTATGTGAGCTTCAGGCACCACTGTACACGTGCCCTGTGAATTTCATATTCATACCTATTACGGTCTCCGCATGCCACCAGAGCGCCAAGCATCGTACCAAGTTTTGTTTTAATCACACATGCCGATGCGGAGATATAAACTTCTTCATTTTAAAGAGCGCCACCTTGTGGCGATGGCCTGAAATTGTGCACGATGCTTAAGGAAGACATGGGGAATTACGGACCCAAGTTTGGTGTCAATCAAACATACCAATGTGGAGAAATGGTCCACTTCCTTTTTTAATGAAAAATCCACAGGAAGTGCTAATTTTATATTGTGCTTATTTTTTGAAATATCAAAATTCTTTTAATCACTTTTTCATTATGAGGGTCCTCAGATGCTACGTGAAAAATGATGTGCAAATCGGACAAAGCGCATGGGAGGAACACAGAAAAAGTAGTTTTTGGACATTTTTTTTGTTGTTTTTGGACTCTAGAAAAAAAAAATCTAGGCGGAAGTGGGCGGGGCCTATATGGGGAGATTCAGCTCCATTCACCGAACGCGTGGATATAAGTTTGAATGTGCGACAAACTATGCAGAAGTTATTAGCCTAAACGCATTTTTTATGATAGTAGCGCCACCTAGTGGCCGACCCGAAAGTGACACATAGAATATCCCCATTTTCACCAGGCCTGACCACTTTGCCAAATAAAATTGAGTTTTCGTTTATGTTCAGGGGGGCAAAAATGCAGTCAAAGGGGGCTGAAAATAATAATAGGAAGAAGAATAAGAATAGGTAAGAAATCGACCTCCAGCGAAATATAATAAAACAATAACATTGATTCTTTCATGTGCAGCGACAGCGCCACCTGGCGGCCAAGAGGGAGAGTTTACTGAAATCTCTGAGAGGTCTGCTGAAGGCCGGGAGAGTAACGAGGAAGAGCGAGGCGATGAAGAGCTCGCAGTAAGAGACATACACACACACACACACACACACACACACACACACACACACACTCACTTTGAATTAGTTAAAATAGCTAAAAGTCTCTTTTAAAATCTCGTCAGGAAAAGCGGCGACGGAGCAAAGAAGAAGGTCGAGATTAAAAAGACAGGAAGTCAGAAGATGCCGGACAGGATCAAAGAATCGACCGTCGTCAAGAAAACAGCGTTCGTCGGCAGAACGATCGCCAGCAGGAAAGCGTCGGAGAGGAAGGAAGACAAGACAGACTCCAAGATGGTGAAAAAATCAACGGAGGTCCAACAGAAAGAAAAGATAAAAGAGGCAAAGAAGGATGAACAGACTGATCGAACCACGAGGAAGAGTGCGTACGGAGCGAAGACCAAAGAGAAGGAAGACGAGACGAAGCACGAGGGAAAGAAAGACGAGGACGCGAGGAGCGACGAGACGAAGAACGAGAGGAAAATCATCGGGAAGATTGTGAAAGCGTCGGCCGGGCGGGGAACGAGGGTTCAGGTGAAGATGATGATGGGAGGAGCGGCGGCGGCAGCGGCGGCAGCGATGGCGACGGCGGGAGCGACAGCAGCGGCAGAGGAAAAGAAAAAAGAGAAGAAAGAAGAGAAGAAAGAGGAGAGGAAAGAAGAGAAAGAGGAAAAGAAAGAAGAGAAGAAAGAGGAGAGGAAAGAGGAGAAGAAAGAGGAGAGGAAAGAAGAGAAGAGCAGAGAAGAGAACATAGAAAGCAACAAGGTAGAAGACAAGAAAAAGAAAGAAACAGTTGAAGAAAAGAAATCTGACGACGGGAAGACGGAAAGAAGCAAAGAGGCCGAGAGGAAGTCCGACAGAACGAGAGCAGAGAAGAATCTAACGGAGAAAGCAGACGAGGAAACAACGGTGACGAAGAACGAAGAGGAGCAGAAAGCGAACTTGCAAGAGGAGAAGAACGAAGACGAGGCGGAGAGAGTGACGACCAGAGAATCACAAGAGGAGAAGAACGAAGGCGAGGCGGAGAGAGTGACGACCAGAGAATCACAAGAGAAGAAGAACGAAGACGAGGCGGAGAGAGTGACGACCAGAGAATCAGAAGAGGAGAAGAACGAAGACGAGGCGGAGAGAGTGACGACCAGAGAATCACAAGAGGAGAAGAACGAAGACGAGCAGACGAAGGAAACGGACGCAGAGTCTGAGCCAAATCCCCCGAAGAAGAGCGCAGACACAGCGACCGCACAGAGGACGGAGACACAGTCCAAAGAAGAAGAAAAAGCGGAGAAGACGAGCGCGGAAGAAGAAAGTAAAACGAAGTGCGGCGAGTCGGACGGAGGGACGTCGGAGCCGCCGGCAAAGCAGCAGCAGAAGAAGAGTTCGACTTTGACGCTGACGGACTCGACGCTGCACCGAATCCACGGAGACATCAGGATTTCTCTCAAGACCGACAACCCCGTAAGACCCGTTCACACACCGGTTACTAAAGATCTAATCAATCAATCAATCAGCACAAATATACAGAATGTGGGACATTTAAGAAAAACCTCATCACAGATTAAATGATTATATTACAGCGTGATAGAATATAAATCGTTTCGTATCTGAAGCCATAAAAAGGGGATTTCACATCATGATTGACAGCTGATCACGAGCTCTACGCTGCGTCTCACATAATCAATCACAGAGTGTCTCTTCTCTGCAGCTTGAGTTCTAAAAAGCGACAAATTTAGCAACTTATTGAGGTGCCTAACTATCTAACAGAAGCTGCTTTACTGTCCATCAGGAAACTCTGACTGACTTGCTGCCGTAAAGCGAAACTTATTTTAAAGCAGAAACGTTTGTTAACTTTTACTTTAACCACTGACACTCCATAAAAAACAGTTTCTGTTTGCCTTCCAGGACGTCAGTAAGTGTCTGATGGTGCTGGATCAGCTCAGTATGGTTTACGTGACGTCCAAACACGTGCAGCGACACAGCGAGCTGGTGTCCACGCTGAGAAAGGTACGGCAGAGATTAACGTAGGCGGTCATCGCGGCCGCACGCGCTCACTAACGACCTGTGTTTAATGTGCAGCTGCGCTACTACAGAGCCAACCAGGCCATCATGGACAAAGCCTCCATGCTCTACAACCGCTTCAAGAACGCCTTCCTGGTGGGGGAGGGCGAGGAGGTGGTGAGCGCCGCCTTCCTGCGCTCGCTGCTGGAGGAGAAGGAGGAGGAGGAGGCGGAGAGGGCGGAGCGCTGGAGGGAGAGGAAGGAGGAGCTGCTGCAGGAGGTGAAGAGACGCATGGGCCAGGTGAAAGGGAGGAGGAGGGCCGACGGGGGAGAAGGAGGAAGAGGAGGAGGGGAGGAAGAGGAGCCGGAAGCAGAAGGTGAATTAATAATAATCAGAGTCTAAGTGAATAATAAAATCTATAAATGTTAAAGAAAGTAAAGAAAATAAAGACAATAACAACTCAACGGACTCTTTGTCCATCACAAACACCGATCGAAAGTTTTGTTTATTTTTTTTTATTAAACTATAGTTGTCGGGCGCCCGGTTAGCTCAGTGGGTAGAGCTGGCGACCCATGTACGAGGCTCAGTCCTTGCTGCAGCGGCCCAGCGTTCGAATCCGACCTGCGGCCCTTTGCTAAAATATGTGACAACAATAAAAACAAACTGTCAATTAGAGTACATTGTAATAATTTTTTTGCACTGTATGATTTTTTAGTTTCTAAAAGTTGTCAAATATTTTTTTAAATCAATACAAAAATAAAAATAATAAATATATTTTATATATATGTTTATTAAAAATAATAAATTATTGGCTTTTAATAAAACTGTTATGACTCATAATGGTTGTTTATTATTTGTTTGTTGTTTATTGTTTGTTGTTTACCCCCTTCACAGCTCCAGTGGACTCTTCCTGAAGCAGCTTGGACTGAACCAACTGTATTATCTGAGGGGTGTGGACCTGAACCCCCCCCCCAACCCACACAGGCAATGAGCAGTTCCACAAACATTATTTACCTCATCACACACACACACACACACACACACACACACACACACACACACACACACACACACACAGCTGTTTATTTACTGATTATTTATTTCCTGTCTTTATATCAGAGTTCATTAACGGAGTTCGTCAGCTGCCGTATGTTCGCATTAGTAGTGTTTATCTGTCTTTCATTGTTACCTGAGAATTAACGTTACCTGTCGAACACTCACCTGTCTCTCTCCAACCCGCCCACATGTACAAGATGGACGTCTCCACTTCCCTCAGCTGTCAATCATGATATAAAACCTCCAGTTTATAGCTTCAGATAACATTTAAACATCATTAAAACCACATTTATCAGAAACATTTACACTACAACATAAATTATAGTTTATTTATTGTGTTGGTTTTATGTTATTAAATAACTTGCATATGGTGTTCAATTAGTATAATTAGCATTAATAATCAGCCATATTTCAGCAACTGTCTGATTTGGACAATATTGGAGTGGTTTTGTTGGTTATTGAGGAAAGTGAAACCATTTCAAACTTAATCTTGAGTTTATTTTGAGGTTAGGCAAAGACGCAGGTCGATAACAAAATGCTGCAGAACTGAAGAAAGTTTAATAAATATTACTCCGAACATTCAAGCAGTGGCTGAAATATTGTCCCTATATGGGATTATGATCAATAATGTTAATTATTCTAATTGAACAACATATGCAAGTTAGCGTCTTTCAGTTTCTAAATGCTCAGGAACCATATTGTACATTTCTAACAAAACTTTGGGGGACTCAACATTTCCGGGTTTGGCGGCAAGTCGACTATAATTGTTAAGGAAGACCTAAAACGACAGAGGAGGGGGCGGAGTTTATAACCTCCACCAGGGAGCGATCAACATCACGTCGTCCATCTTTAATGTGTCGGTGGTTTAACTTTGAGAGTTACTTTTTTTATTGTTTTATTTGGTTGAAGGTGGAGCTTTATCTGACCTCTGCAGACTGTTAGGGGCAGAGGGTAAATTGTCCTTCAGTTACTTGTTAGTTTCTGTATTTTCATAATCTGGTGCCAACTCTCGTCGTTGTTTTTAAAGGTGCTCTTTGTTCTTTCACGTTACTAAATCATCTGCAAACAAATTAAAAACCTCCAAAGTGTTTATGTTGTACGGGCGGGATGTGATGGCTGATGGGAAATGTGGTCTTTTATTTGTTTTACAACCATTGTTCAAACAACATTCGCGGCAGCTTTCAACCCCAAAACAAACATTGAAGCATTAAACATACAAAGAACTGCTTTTATAAAACTGTACATAAACATATTTGTATTTTACAGTTTTTTTTATTTCTTGTTATTTGTGTGCAGTTGTTTTCTAGATGCTTGTTGTTCTCTGTTGTTTAAATATCTTTTTGTTTACTGACTTGACACGACGTCTCGATTATTATTAAAGAGTTTGTGTCATTGACCTCCGTATGTCTGCAGTTCATCATATAAAACCGTCCCACTGCTCTTTAGTTGCTTTATAATGAAGGAAGAGGCAGTTTGAGTGAAGCTACTATAATATAAACTGTGTTCAGCTCTATAAGGTTTATATCTTAAATAATATAAACTTTATAAATATTTAAGTTTTCTTATCCTCATGACGCCCCTGTGAAGCTTTGGTGATGATGATAATAATAATAATAATAATAATAATAATAAAACTTGGTGCTTTACTATGTACAGTTTTTATATATATACAGTATTTATAAACAATAACATTAGTAGAAAGTAGTGCAAAGGATGCCAGGATGTATTTTAATGTACATTTGGTAGGTGGATATATACAATTTGCACAGTATGCATCAATGATATTTATGTTTTTAAAATGAAAACAATTAAAGCAATGAAAAATATTTAATAATTTGTTTATGGCTTCTTTTAAGCTTTTATTATTGTACTTGGGTATTCTTTATTTTTATATTTAATTAAATTTTTGATAATTTTGTCTGTCAAAGCAAGGTTAGAAGGTCCTACATAAACAAAGTTATTATTTAAACATATTTTAATTAAATTTATAGCATTTGTTATAAACAATGCACATTAAAAATGAATGCAATAAATTGGTAATAATAAATATTTTTGATAATTATAAAAAATATAAAAATACAATTAATACAGGTTTAATTATTTGTATATATTCATTATTATTTATTTATTAAATAATACAGATCAGGTGGATGATTGTTATTTTTACTAAAGACATTTTTATTAATATTATTATTTAATGTAACGATTATTTAATGTTATATTGATCAGGTAATCATGCTGCACTCTGATTGGATTATACTCTCGTGGGCGGAGAAAAGGAAGCGGGAGGTGCGTTTTCGTGTGTGTGTGTGTGTGTGTGTGTGTGTGTGTGTGTGTGTGTGTGTGTGTGTGTGTGTGTGTTCTTCCTCACGGAAGAGAGCGGAGGAGGTTCTCGGTGTGTGTGTGAGCAGAAAGCACCGCGACCGACCGAGAGAAGGACGAACCGGATAACAGCAACAACAATAATCATAAAAAAACATCATCGAGCCAACAAACAAACAAACAAGGAAGAGGAAATAAAAACATCTGCATCCATACAGGGCAGAGGTCGACAGTTGTGTGCGGGAGAGGACGCGCAGAAAATGGGACCGTGGTTCTCCTGATAGAGCAGCAGCGGATCTGAGGGAGGACAGTCACCGGGCACAGACATGGCCCACGTAGGCAACGGAGCCACCGGCGAGGAGGAGGTGGGAGTCACACCGACACACTGTTACCTAATGTATAGAGCCTGCAGTGGTCACATAAAGCCTGCAGTGGTCATATAAAGCCTGTAGCCTATCTGTGGAGGCTCATTACAGTAATTATATTCATACAGTGGTTTATTATATTAAAATATACACATTATAGGCTCCTCATACAGTGTATTCTTATATTCTTATGTCTTTCTATAGTCATTTATTTAATATAATATAATGTAATATGAGATAATATAAGGTTTTTAAAGACTTTATTGATCCCACACTGAGGAGATTCACTTGTTACAGCAGCTGTAGATACACAATAGATTAGAAAATACACATTAAATAACAATAGATATAGAAAAATACAAGATATAATAGAGAAATATGAGTTATTTGTGCATTATTGTGTCTTTGAGTTACGTCCTATAATATCATCCTACAGTAATTCTGTACTATATAAACGCGGATGTCTCCTATAGTTCACATATTTAACATTATTAAAGGAAGAAAATATAAAAAAATGGTTATTTTATATCCTGATATTTGAATCAATTCTCTAAACGTGTTGATTTTAGTGAACTGAGGTCAGATTTTATTTAAATAGTGGCATCTTTAGACAGTTTCCCTAAAATAAGTTTAAAAATAAGAAATCACAACATATCGTAATATATTAAATTGTAAATATGTATCGGCAGATTCTTTCCAATACACATTATAGGCTCCTCATTCAGTGACTTGATTGATATTATTGTCTTTCAGTCTAATTATATATTAAAACAATCTGTCTGTGTACTTTTTTTCTGTTTACAGCGGCGTTATCTCTAATGTTACAATCTCTATGGTGATGTCCCCATAGTGACCGACACTGTGACCTTACACTCTCCTTCAGTCTTTATATTTACATTGTGCTAATAACTTTATATTCCTGCAGTACAGATTCCTACTGCGTCACATAATTCAACTGTTCTTATTTATTTGGGGATTTCACCGCCTTGTTTTCTGCAAACTGGTGAAAAACAGATACAAATAAACAAGATAAACAATATAAGAGCTCGTATAATACATACTGAGTGTACAGTCCAGCGCCCTAGAGGCCACTGTGTTGTGCTTATCTGAAAATGAAAATGTTGTACATCAGATTTCCTTCCTCTGCTCTCCTCGTTTACAGCTTATTTGCTCCATCACGTCTAATTTAGAGACACAGTCCATAATGTTCCCGTAGTATTCCCATGCTGATCCACATTAATGCATTCACAGTAAATTAGTTTCAGTAGTTTCAGTCCCGGCACTTTACATTAATGAGTAGTGAACTGTAGGCCTTCCTGGTTCAGCACAGGTGAGCTGTGAGTGGACAGCTGATTGTTGTCTTTATCAACCTGCAGTGTTTGATCAGCTCTAAGTGAGGCGATACCATCAGTGTGTGTGTGTGGGTTTATGTAAATGATGGATCTGATTTCAACCACAGGCGGCTTCCTGCACAACAAACACAGGAAGTTGGATGAGAATATGAGGATTATTGTCCGAAGCTCAAACCTAATCGCATTTATTCTGATCCAAAATAACTATCAGTGACATCAGTGCGTTTAAATAACCCTGTCACAGGACACCCTGACTGGTTTCTGGCTCGTATCGTGATGCAAAGTGAGCTAGCAAGGTTATTTTTTAACCTTTATGTTTCCTGTAAAGCCTGATGTTCCACCCTGGCTCTTATTATTCAGACTGGGAGTGCCCGAATACAGCTGCCACTGGGTAAAGTACCTTATTAGGTCCTAAGGAAGAGGGTGTGCTCCAGGAGGTTCAAAGGTCTGTGCTTGGAGGAGGTTCCACAAATCCTTAAAGGACTATTTTTGGAGGGGTTCTAGAGATGGGTCGTTAGGGTCAAAGGGTCTTTACTTACTTACTTTACTTAAAGGAGTTCCTCAGATCTCTGTGGAGGTTCCTTTGTGAGGCATTAAAGAGATGTAAGATGGTCTACAGGGGTCCGAGACATCTTTCAATGAGTGGCTTTAAAGGTTCTGGAGGTCCAGAATAATTGAATAATTCGGGGCAATTATATGTAATTTAGGGGGGTTTAGGGCGTCACAGAGGGGGTTGTAGGTGCTGGTCTATGAAGATGTAGAGGTTTCAGGTGTCCTTGAGGGGAGTAGGTTAAGTGGACAAGGGATTAAGGGTCCTTTGAAGGGGTTCTGGAGATTTTATAGATCTGTTGTTAGTTTCTTCAGGGTTTTTACTACTAGGGGTCAGAGAGCTCTTTCATGAGGTCTCTTAAGGTTGGTCATAGGTTCTTCAGGAGGTTCCAGGAACCTATGGACATGATCCATGCAACACAGTTAGAAACACCTTGAACCTCTTCATAGACCCAAGCTGTCTCTGGTGTGTAGAGGTCCCAGCGGTTTGTCCAGCTGGTATGTAAAGGTTCTAGGGTTTCCTGAGGTTTCAGATGTCTTTCAGTTGGTTATGTTGAGAGATTTTTCTGAATGCTATTCATCATATTATTATGATCCTTAAAGAATCTTGGGGTTTCTAAGGGATTTTTGGGGTACCTGGGGTCAATAACAGCAGCATGAAGGGGAACAAAATTACTCTTTTTAGTAAATATTTCTCAGGTGCCTCTATAGAGGCTCTAAAGATTCTTGAAGGGGTACAGGGGATATTAAGTGAGTCCTAGTAGAATCTGAGTCGGTCTCTTAGGTCTTAGCGGAGGTCTAAGGATCCCTGTGGGGTCCCAAAAGGTGTGCCATTAAATTTAGGAGGTCTTTCAGGGCGTTTACCAGATATTTATTCAAATTCTAAACATCACTGAAGTGGCTCTTTGGGGTTTTGAGAGGTTCTAGACTATCTGAGGAGGTTTCTAGACACAGAAAATTGTTTAGTGGCCTCTCTGGGAGCACACCTGATTAGGTAGAGCCTCTTTACCTCTCAGGAGGTTTCAGGGTCTCTAGGGGAAGTGGTTTCAACAGTGACTGTGGAGAGTGTTTATTGGTATATTTCTCCCTCTAGACTTCACTGTGCAATGGAGGGACTCAGTTCAGCCAGACTTTGTGTTTACAAGCAGCAGATATTGAGGTGGATGATGTGTTCTGGGTCTGGGGTGTTGAGGCCGTCATGCGTCACACCTCACCAGTTCATATCCTCATTTGGGCTCACAAACGCTCCTCTGTCAGCCTCCAATCTAACTCATCACATTAAGGAGGAATTCAGCTGACTTGGGTTGAGCTGTGAGGAATGTGGGACAAACTTAAACACAGTGGAAGGTTATCATCTGAACTCACTGCTCAGCAACGCACCCAAAAAAACAAAACATAAACACATAGACAGAAATGATTAACCCTGTCTGGTCCATTCTGTTGAGACAGAAACACAATCAGCTGTTCACAGTGCTGAAACATCCAGTGAAGCAGTCCAGTTGTTTAAGTCAATCCAGGACCTGAGCAGTTCTTTCTGTTAAAACCCCCTCAGGTATGAATGGTATGTAACACACCCTGAGAACGAAGGCAGCATTTTACCTCTTAGTTAGCCAGGCCCTCACCCTCTTAAGGATTAAAAACTGTGCCTCACGTTATAGCCACAGATTATAGACTGGAAATTAGCTCCTACAAATACTGGACAAAGAAATGTTAGATATTGAACTTTGTGTTAAAGGTGGAGTCAGTCTTGAGAAAGATCTCATTATCAGGTTAGGGTTAGGTTCAAAATGTCTGTGTTTGACGACCCCACCTTTAAGCTGAATGTACATACTTTCAGACACAACGTTGGTTGAGATGGTTTCAGAGTTCCCTGAGGAGGTTTCCTAGGTGGTGCACAGCTGAAACAACTGCTGTAAACAGCACTACGGTTGCTGTGTAGCATGCATTCACTGCGTACCCTTCTTATTAAGGATTATAACTTTATAACCCACAACTAACTCTCTGTAAGAGGACAAAACAGCATGACACAACAGTTTGTTTCTTATTGTGCAATAGAACATACAACACTTATACCTACATACAGCTATTTTAAAATATTCTGTTTTGAAACTGAAGAAATGTTAAAGTTCAAAGATTCAACAGAAATTAACATTCTGATTCCTTCACATCTTTTATCATTGTGGGGGGCCCAGTAAACCCTGTAGATGACATTAAAATGTGTTTTATATTCTATGTGCTCCTGTTTGTAGAATAAGTCACTATAAACCTGTATAAAGGCCCAGTCTTGAAATAGACTGTGAAACCTCCAGAATCTGAAAAAATACCCTGATAAAAATGTTTGCAGTATTTTCTACACACAGTCCAACATCCAGCAAGTTAATCGGTTTTATAATGAAATTCTAGAGGCCTTTGAGATACTCTGAGGTTCCTTAATGAGGTTCCATGAAGTTCCCAGTGGCAGGAAATTAAGAATAACTTAATTCTGGTGGTTTGTCTGTTTCCAGGGTTGTTCTTTTATTCTCAAACATTTAGTGATGCACTGTAGAGCCTGAAAAATATTTAACTGGACAATACTGCTTTATTAAGTGTAACTATATCGTACCTACAGTTGTGAGAGCGTCAGGTGATGAATGCAGACTGTTGTGTGACTGGCTGGTTTACCATAATGTGATTATTAAGAGAACACAAGGAGACCACTGTCTGCCTCAGCACAGCAAAACCCCCACCGCTTCCTCTTTCCTCTGCAGGGTCAAAGGTCAAGGCTACACTACTGGAACCAAGAGTGATACAGAATACAGTAGCTCCACTGGATCGGTTAAAGGAAGCAGGTAGTGTTTTTCTTGAAGGTGGTTCTGGAGCTTTAGAGTTACAGGGAGGTCCTTGATGAGGTTTTGAGGAGCATTGTTGAAGTGTTTTTGAACATTTCTAGTCATTTTTGAGAAGATTCCAGATTGTTTGTTGAGTGTTGAAAGGTTGCTTCAGAATGCTTTTAGCTCTTTGAGGAGGATCAATGGGGTATTAAGGGGTTCTGGGGGTTCCTCTGGGGGTTTGAAGGTCCTTTTTAAGATCACTGAAAGGTTTCAAAGAGTCATTGAGGGCTTTCAAGGGAAGGTTTCTAGGAATCTTTGAGATTTTTTCAATGGATGTTCAATGTGTTAAAGAATGGGTTCCACAGGTTCCTGAAAGGTTTTATGGGTCTTTAAGGGGTTTCTGGGGTGTTTGAGGGACGCTAAGAGGTCTTTCTTTGTGTTAGTGGACATTCCTCTGAAGGTCGAAAGGGTCTGTGTGGTGGGTCTTCAAGGAATCTTTGTCTCTGTGAAAGGTAAAAAGTCGACGCAGGGTCTCGCAACAAGGGTAACATTCTCTGACAACGCCGACTTGATTTATGGTGCAGCATCAGCTCTGAGATCAATCTAGGAGACATTTGAATTCTATAAGAAGGATTCTTTGAGAATCTACTGAGGTCTTTGAGAAGGTTTCACATCACATATTGAAGGTTTGAAGGGTTATGGACCTGGTTCTAAGGATCTTAAAGGTTACTCACAGTTTCCCAGGGGTCCTTCAACGGGGACCAGGAAGTTCGATTGGTCTTTAAGGATTATTTGAATGTCCAGGGGTCTATGAGAGGGTTCCACAGGTCATTGCATGGTTTTGATGGGTCATTGAGTGAGTTCTAAGGCCACTGAAAGAATCTAATCACCTGTGATTTAGACTTTGTTGTGGAACCTTCTTGTAGGTTTGAAGGGTCATGGACTGGGTTCTAAAGATCCTAAAGGTCTTCTTGTGGTAGCTTTTCTAGAGGTCCCATGGGTCAATATTCATGTTTTCTTTAGTGCTTGGGAGGTACGTGGAGTGGGAGAAGTCCTTCAGGAGGTTCTGGTGGTCCGACAGGGTTTTTAGGCCTCCTAAAGGGGGATATGTTATCTTTAAGGGAGTTTAACAGGACAGTGAGGGGCATTCTGGGGGTTCTTTGAGAGTTTCCAAAGCCTCCTTGAGAGTGTTTAAGTGTGTCTGGTAACAGGACACAGTGTGTAGGTCTTGACTAATTGATTAGAAAGCTGCTGCTGTCACAAGAGAAGCTCCTCTGGCATCGACCTCTCCTTGTGTGTAATATCATACAGAGCTGTTTGCTTTTTCCACATATATAAAATATATATACTAAAATATATATAAATCCTCTCCTGTTATAAACTTTAATGAGATCAGATGTCAGCCAGATAAAAACCAGAAGAGATACGCGGACCTCAAACAGAAACCGTAAATATATAATGTGCTAACTGCTTCCATGAAAAGGACGAACAATTAAAGAAATGAGGAAGTGGAGAAATAATGTTCAGTTGTGTTTTGAGTTGATACGGGAACGTGGTCTGTGGGTTATAGTGTGATAATGAATCATTTGAGTGTGTTTCTGCTTTTATATCATCATGTAAACAATTAATCCGATAATCAAAGAAATAACTGTTGAATCCAAAATGGAAGTACTCGTCAGGCTTTTTATTCTTTATGATCCCATCGTGTTGGGAGTTGATTCGCTCGACCCATCGGTTAATAACACACACACACACACACACACACACACACACACACACACACACACAGGAGTTTATAAATGTGTGGAAACGCTGGCAGTGTGTGAGGCGATGTCAGAGAGAGCATCTGTTTGTATGAGTGAGAGAGGGAGTGTGAAAACAGAGGGTGAGTGAGCGAGCGTCTGTTTGCGTTCACACACATTTGTTTGACTACAACCGTCCTCCATCTTTCCTCCCTTCTCCCCCCTTCCTCACCTCCTCACTACCTGCTCCTTTTCTCCTAATGGAGCTAATGTTAGCGAAACACAAGCTAACTAATGACTGATGTAAATAAGCTTGGACAGTGTTTTGCTAATATTAGCTAATTTAAGATATATACGTCACTTGTAAAACATGTAGAAATCAGATTACATAAGTTAACTGTATTAAAACAGTGAAGATGTCTGATATAAATGCTGATTACAGAACAGACAAAAGGCCTTTAACTGTAGTCCGGATCCTCCATCAGCTGCTCTCAGATAATCGGTGTTTTATCACCATCGATCACACAATGAATCACCTTCCTGATGTGTTTGCAGGCAGCAGATTGTTGACAGTAAGTGGGTCACAGTGTTGAAGAGTGTCCACAGTGGGTCGATATCCGCAGCCTGCAGGCACACAGTCACTGCAGCTGCACTCTGTTATGTAAGGAGCTACTGGGATGCTATTATTAGCCTGCTACTGGGGCTGCAGAGACAGACTGTGTGTGTGTGTGTGTGTGTGTGTGTGAAATTAATGCTGTTACTTTCAAGTTCACATGTTAATGGAAAAATAGAAAATGCGTAGGATTATAGACGCTGTGTGTGTGTGTGTGTGTGTGTGTGTGTGTGTTCAGAGCACACAGGAACTGAAGCTGCAGTTCCTCGAGCGAACACTAGGGGTTCCCAACACTCACGGTGAACTTGAAACTCCACGGATGAGGATTTCCTGGCAGCAGTAAAGTGAAAACATCCCTAAAATATCTCTGAATATTTGTGTTTTTCTACAGTTTCTACGAGTCAGGAATAAAGAAAAATATGGTTTAATATAAAAAAAAAAACAAGTTTTAGAATCACTGATACAGAAAAGACGGAGACAAACTTTAAAAGGAAGCAAAAGTCAGAATTACTCTGAGCGATATTTATTTATAATGAAAAATATTTTTTTAAGCAAAAAGCAACACACACACACACATATAGCTAGCTGAGGGAAAGGGGCGGGGCTAAGGAGGGGTCAGTTGGTAATAATTGATCGTGTTGCAAAGTCAGAATTTACCCAGAAGGGTTTCTTCCTGTTTCCTGTTTCGCTAGAATAAACCAGAGTGTGTTTCTGTGTTTTCAGGACTGCTTTGAAGATGCCTACGACCGAATACCTGCGTGAGTACACACACACACACACACACACACACACACACACACACACACATATCTGATGTGTCATTTCCTGTCAGGCTCCTCTCACTTTCACCTTTTGTCACTTCCTGTGTTGACTGGTGGATTTCTCTTTACTGTGTGTGTGTGTGTGTGTGTGTGTGTGTGTGTGTGTGTGTGTGTGTGTGTGTGTGTGTGTGTGTGTGTGTGTGTGTGTGTGTGTGTGTGTGTGCAGGGCCTGTCAGATGGACCTGCAGACAGCCATCCAGGAGACTCAGTGTGCTCTCAATCTGGTCCTCAACAACAAGTTCTCTGAAGCCCTGGACCTCCTCAAACCATGGTAACCACGGCAACAAGTCTCTGTGTGTGTGTGTGTGTGTATTATGTAGTACAGACTGCAGTGTGTTACTGTACTACAGAGCTTGTTAATACTACGACTACTGATACTTCTACTATTACTACTTGATATACTAACTACTAACTGGTTTTAACAGGTGTAATTACCACTAGTAATGCTACTAACTATAACTATAACTAGTACTATATCTGATACTTCTGCTGTTAACGGTACTATTACTACCTATACTACTAGTATGATAACCCTGTGTGTGTGTGTGTGTGTGTAGGTGGAAGGACAGTATGTACCATGCGTTGGGTTACAGCAGCATCCTGGTGATGCAGGCCACGATGACCTTCGAGCACAGAGACATCCAGGCTGCCATGGCAACCATCAAGGAGGCGTTACACACCTGTCAGAGGTGAGACACAGTATTTTCTCTGAGAGCGCCGAAAAGTTGCGATAACTCGGACAATCTGGCGCCATCTTCAGGTCAAACTGCAAAACCAATGACACTGGGCTCTGTGTTTGATGCTAATTAGCATATGTTAGCATGCTAACACAAAAATGGTGAACATGGTGAACGTTGTTGCTGGTAGACATTAGCATCTTAGCACTGTTGACGTTAGCATTTAGCTGCTAACACGACTGCAAACCAGACCAAAAATCTCATATTTTGTTTAACAAGGGGCAACTTTTATAGCTGCAGCTAAACGCCCGTCTGTACAACAGCCTTTAAAGTCAGTTCACATAGAATTTGTATCATAAGTAACCCAAATACACATTTTACACACAATATTATTATTAACATCTTACTGAAAACCTTCAAACAACCAATATTAGACACATTTTACACATTTTACTGCTGGAAAATGACGGTATTTCACCGTTAATGGAAACACGATCAGAACGTGAGTCTTTGTGTTTACAGGTTCAGGAAGAGGAACTCGGTGGTCGGCTCTCTGTCCAGTCTGATCAACAAGCAGTCCAACCTGCAGGAACGTACGTCAAACACATGTCCCGCCCACACAGTTTGATTGACAGCTGCAGGAAGAGCAGCTCAGAAAATAATAACAACAATATAGAACAAAATATAGGAAATAAACTCTAAAGCAGCAGGAAGTCACTGTGTTTGTGTGTTTGCAGAGGAGATGCACGCAGAGATCTGCTACGCCGAGTGTCTGCTGCAGAAAGCCACGCTGACGTTCGTACAGGTAAGAGCTGTCTGTCTGTCTGTCTGTCCGTCTGTCTGTCTTTTCACCTTTTACCTGTCTGTCTCTGTCTCATCTGTCAGCCTACGTATCATAAGTCCTCCTCTGGGTGCTTTTGATAAAGATTAAAAGCAAAATTAGGACAACAATCTGTGCAGCAGAGGCCGATATGTCCAGGTTTTTACCCTTATGTATGTGTAAGGCTCGAAAAGCTCAGAATCCTACATTTCCCATGATGCAGCTGGATAGCAACTCTTTCATTAAACATCACAAGAACAGCCACATCTTACAAACTCCACGCTTGTGGTTTGTAAAACTCGCAGAGCCACAGGAAACATTGTTTTTAACGTTTTCTTGTCACTTAAAAAAGGTGTTGTACCCTTTAAGCTGCAGTTCCAATAGCGGCCACTAGATGCTGCTCCTGTCAAACTCTGACTGTAATGAAGTGAATGGGAAAACCACTAGTTTCTGTCTGGAAATACAAAGTCAGTGTCGTCTTAACGACCACTTTCGCTGTGTTTTTGGAAACAAAATGTTTAACTGAAACATAATTAAAGGTTGAACAGTTGTCAGGAAAGGTTACTACTTAAAACAAAATGTCAGGGAGGATTCCTAAATTATCAGTATTACATTATGTTTAATCAATATCTATCAATATATAGCCACAGATGAGGTAACTTCAGCCTTTAAGGATCATCATCCTGATTCATTTTAGGATTTAGAGCTACGAAAGTTGCTCCAAATTAACGCAAACACACCAAATACAAAGTTATTCAGTTCAAATAAAAACTGCACATAAACATTAACAACATAACATAATTTTGCATTGATCACATAACAATATAACCAAGGAAACAACCGAAACAAAGCAGAACAAGTTAACGAGGCTAACTGAGTGAAATGTCTTTTTCCCTCTGCCTCTCTTTCAGGACGAGAACATGATCAGTTTTATCAAAGGAGGCATCAAGATTCGAACCAGCTACCAAATCTACAAGTGAGTGTCTGTTTCAAACCACCGGCGACATTAAAGTCTCTATTAGTCTCTATCTAATTTAATTAAACACCAACTCAGTAACGAGGCAGCTGTAAATGTACAAACAAGATGAATCTGTCATTACCTGATTGTGACGTCTTGTTTCATGTCGTCCAATAGGGATTGTCAGAATGTGCTGAATGTCAGTCAGGACCTGGCCGGCCAGTCTGATGCGTTCAGACAGTTTGAGGGCGGAGTCAAGCTGGGAATCGGATCCTTCAACCTGGTGGGTTTTCAGAGAGTTTAACTGCAGTAAATTGCGGCATATTGGCTAATAATGACTTACTTAAAGATATTTAAAGAAAATTCTCCATTAAGTCTGGTCATGATACACCTCCGGTTTTTGTGCATGTACATGAAATGTGCTGATGGGGCTGCTTCACGGAAACAAAAGAAACAAAAAGGCCTGTTTCATGGCGAAATATAGATTTTTTATTCCACGGACTTGCCGTTTGACAAAAACTCAAGCTTTTGATAACACTTCATTGTGAATGCCCTAAGAGTGTACTGACCAAATTTGAAGTCGATCTGATCAATCAAAGTGTAGTCTGTTAAAATACAATGCGTGGAAATGGCAAACATGGCGCCAAAATTGGACGCTAAATTAAAAATGGCTGACTTCCTTTTTGATTTGGGGTATGGGTAATGTAGTAGTAATAATGTCTGACTTTCATCATGATTTGATCATATTTTCTGTATATTTTCTCTTTCAGATGTTGTCTCTCCTTCCTCAGAGGATTTTGAGGTTGTTGGAGTTCATCGGATTCTCAGGAAACAGGGTCAGAACAACCACTTTGTGTCTCTCCACCCAATCTGTTCCACACAAAATCTCTCTGTTTTGTAAAATGTGACAGTCTAACAGTTAATAATAATCCTGTCTGTCTGTTTGCAGGGGTTTGGTCTGTCTCAGTTGAGGGAGGGAGCCTCCAGTCACAGTTTGCGGTCGATCCTCTGTGCTCTGACGCTGCTCTTCTACAACACATATGTTTCACTGATACTCGGTATAAATACACAAACACGCCTTTGCCCTTTGCCTTAAATATAGCACACTAACTTTAACTGGCCCACAGTTGTCTGGCTCCAGAGCTGTGTCCTCAGGTTTCATGTTGAGGTCTGGCTGATAATGGTGTTGATGTTGTGTTTGATCAGGAACTGGAGAGGGGAACTTGGTGGAAGCTGAAGCTCTGCTGGAGCCGTACCAGCAGAAGTACCCCAAAGTAAGTAACCGCACACACAACTACACAAATTCTGAACAAAATATTAAATATTCTGTCTCATGATTCATAAAGAATTTTAAACTCTTGTGAAAACCTGCAGTTTTATTGTTGTACAGTGATTGGTCGATGAAGTATGTTGAAGGTTATATACAGAACACCAGCATACTGGCGCTGTGGCCAACCAGACTCCACTGACAAAACCAGTAATTTTACTTGGCAGAAAACAGCGTAAAAACACTGTAAACTGGACAGAAACTAAATGAAACTCACCAAAACCATCTCTGTTTGTCTTTCCATTGATCAACAACTCTGGTTTGGTAGAAATAAATCCTTAATTCACAAACGTAGATGATAAAAACAGCAGTTCTTAACGCATGTAATGTTTTAAATCTCATACAACAACAAACTTCATTGTGGTTTTTTTTCAGGGCTCCATCATTCTCTTCTACTCCGCTCGTATCGCCACGCTGCGAGGAAACTTCGAGAAGGTCTGAAACACTCAAACCTTTTTACTAGTATCTCTGACACATTACGTCCCCTCACCCTCAATCTAAACGTAATGTGTGGTGTGTTTCAGGCCCGGGCGAGGTACGAGGAGTGTATCAGCAGCCAGCAGGAGTGGAAGCAGATCCACCACCTGTGCTACTGGGAGCTGATGTGGACTCACTCTTACCAGCAGGAGTGGCAGCAGGCGTACCACTACGCTGACCTGCTGTGCAAGGAGAGCCGCTGGTCCAAGGTGAACACACACTTATATTTGAGACTTTCTTTGTTTTTTTATTTTATTTGGTTATATTATTTGTTTTTTTTATGTGAAACGAGCTGTTGAGTCATAACTGATTACAAAAACTTTGCTTCTGGATGAAGTTTAATCCAGAAATCTTGTGCTTTCGACCTTCTTCAGGCGATCTATGTTTACCAAAAGGCGGCCATCCTCAGTATGATGTCGGAGGAGGAAATAAAGAAGACAGGGGAGAACATCATGGAGCTCTTTAGGTGAGTCTGCCTCAGTAAAACATGAATAATGTCACCACAGTAACACCTAAAACAAACCTTTACATTTACGTTACATTAAACGTAGAATATGTGAGAATTTTACTGTAAAACATAAAAAGATTATCAACAGAATGTGAAGAAACAAACGTGTTACAGAGATATCTACTGAAGTTAGCCTGCTAACCCGCTAGCTTTTTGGGAATAAACAGTTTTTTTTCTGTTTTGTAGTGAGCAACATATTCAGGAAATAAAAACGTTGTTGGAAACAGTTTGAGGGTTACGAGCTCCGGTTCGGTGCAGGATTAGGGTCAGGGTAATGTTATTGAGGCTATAAGTGTGTGTATCTGTGTATGTGCAGGCAGGTGGAGGGGCTGAAACAGCGTCTGGCGGGGAAGTCGATCCCAACGGAAAAGTTTGCAGTGAGGAAGTCCCGACGCTACAAGGCCGCTAACCCCGTCCCGCTGGTCATCCCCGCACTGGTATACTCAACAAACGCTCCTATCACACTGAGCAGCAGCGTAATGTACTCTGAATAAGCAAGCAGTGTAAAGTAATGACGTTGTTTTCTGTCTCTGTAGGAGATGATGTACGTTTGGAACGGTTTCACCATCGTCGGGAAGAGAGCCGACAGTACCGAGTCCCTGCTGGTTACCATAGAGACGGCTGAGGAGCAGCTTCGCAGCGACACCAGTAAGTTAATAACGAGACCCCCGACGTAAGATTAGACTAGTCGTCGTCGCATATTCATATTAATGTAAGGATTTAAATCTCTGTATGTGAGCAGCAGTCTGTTTATTCCAACACAGTGTAACATTACACAGTCTGATTGTTCAATACACGGAATAAAGAAGTTGTTTTTATATGTTTTTCATTCATTTGTACTGTGTGTTTACAGATATTTTATTCAAATACAATTCAATGATTTGCATGTAATTTGAAATTTGTTCAAACTGACAGCCCTACAAGTTAAACCTTTAAAGATGACTGTATGTATTTAACAAGTTCACACAGTCCAGTGGTTCCCAACCTAAAGGGGTCACCAAAGCACAAGGTCTTCTTCATTTTAAGGGTGTAAGAAAACTTTATAAATACAAACAGTAGGCCGATATCTTAAAGTAAAGTGTCTAATAGAACAATGAACAAGCAGAAGCACTGGATTTGTCAAACAAGAAGCCTGTTAAATATAAATAAAAAGTTTCCTAAACGGGAAATAATCTGCTCAAAATTCATAACAAACCTTTCATTGTACAGTTTTTAATATAAAATGAAATATCCATAAAATATGTCACTGAGTCAGTTTATTAAAGTATAACTTCTGTATGTTTCTCTCATTCAGACCCGACAGAGTTTCACCCTGACGACAGCTGCCTGGTCCAGATGTTGAAGGGACTCTGTCTGAAACATCTGGGTCGGTTACTGCAGGCGGAGCTCTGCTTCACACAGGTCCTCTCCAGGTACCACAGACAGACAAACAGACAGACAGACAGACAGACAGGTTCAGGTGTGAAGTGTTTATGTGAGATAAGATAAACTCTCCAATCTGTGTCCTTTCAGTGAGAGCCGGATCAGATACGATCACTACCTGATTCCCTTCACTCTGTATGAGCTCGGCCTTCTGTATAAACAACAGGGAGACTTCACCAAGGCCACCACGTACATCGAAAATGCCAAGTAAGTTCTCTTCATGCACCATTATATGCCTACATGTACCTTTATAAACCTTTTTATAACCCTATATATCACTGTAAGATGTGACACAACTCTCACATCACGCTGTATGTTTGTACATTTTAAAGCTGCAGCAGGTAACTTTTATAAAAACTAACTTCACTAACTAACTAATAACTAACATCCTGACAGATAATGTGTGGAACAATCAGGTTTCCTCTGGCTCCTCCTGGTGCTCGTCTTTGCACATTAACAGTCGATACTGTTCAAACACATTTATCACATACTGCTGCACACCTGTACAGTAACTCTGTCCAACCCACAGGTGTTTCTGATATCTTTGGTATTTTTACAATCGTATCTCCAAACAGCATCAGGTGCTCCTGGGGGCAAAAATAGTTTGGATGTTTGAGGAATAAGAAGTGTAGCAGGAACGAGTCCTACAACATGTTTGAATGTGTTTTTGTTTAGATGCCTGTAATAAGGTCTGTGGTTAACACAAGTTCAACTCCATATATATGAAGGGAAATGCACTTTTACTGACACTTCGTACCCCAAATGTTTCACACACAAAAGAAACATGACTTTCTTAAACATTATATCATTATAATGACATTAGTCTCACATTGTAAACACAGTGGAGTCCTAAAACCCAGAACTGAGTTAGCATTTGAGCTAACAAAGTCAATGGGTTTCTGATGTCTATTTTTTATATTCTACGATATAAAATCCATCAGTAAAAACCTCACCGGTGAATTTTTAAGCTTTTACGTGTCTTAAAAAAGACAGTTGAGACTACAAAAATCCATCATCCGTGCAGCAATCTCTCACAAAATATGTGTTTATTGATTTAATGTTCTGAAAGATGTGTTGTGTTCTCCATCAGGACGAACTACAAGGACTACTCCATGGAGTCCAGACTGCATTTCAGGATCCACGCAGCCCTCAACAGCCTCAAAGGATCTCCTGTCGGCACCCCATGAAACTGGAAAACAACCATGTATGAAACATGAATCCAGGGATTCGTCAATGAACCGCCACTTAATGAAGAGCCTGAAGAGTGTCGGGGGTTTGAGATCACGTCCACCAGGACTCTTTCTTTCTCATTGCTAGCAACCTTATATTTTATTTAACTTTTCCTTATTTATTTTTTCAATCGTGTGGACGGATGAGACTATTTAAGCAACATATTTCCTATCAGCAGATTATATTGGTTGATGCGGAGCCGCGGCTCAATGCCAAATTTAATCAACGTACCGATTCCCATTAACAACGGCTCCTTTATAATCAATAAGGAGGCAATAACGCAAGAGGGGTTTCATTCTCAGGGCTCGTTCACTCAGACAATTCATTAATTTAAAAGTCACTTTCTGTTATAAAAGCACAAGGTCGGGGACGAGCGGGTACATCAGTGTTTGTATCTGTACTCAGAACGTAGGTGGACGGGGTTTAACCGTAAGGTGTCAGTTTAAGCCTGAAATTGATACAAGTTGATCAGAAGTTCTTATATTTATCAGAAAACTATTTACAGAATTCAGTTTGTTGTTTCTGAACACAAGCGTAACCCCGAAATCAGTCGTATTTTACTCATATTCATGAGTTCGAATATTTACAGCGTTTGGTACTCGGATACTCGCTCAACCCAAATAAAAAGGTTAACGAGAGGAAACCAATAAGTGACGAGAGGAAACCGATCAGTATTCTCAATAATCTTTGATCGCCGTCGTCTGTCTGAACGAACCCTAAAATCAAACTTACGTCTCTCACAACCAAACAAATCACAGCCTTAAACTAAAGTATACTTTTGTATAAACGTTTGCTCACAATAAGCTGTGTATATTTTAGGAAGATGACTGTAGGAACACACAGTATTTATGCTTTATATTCACTTTACTTTGCCTTTTTATTTGTTATTTCTTAATAATGCATCACACCACATGTGCACACACAATCACAGCCTTCTCACCAACTGTGGCTTATACACACACACACACACACACACACACACACAAGCTTACACATTATGGGCAATACGCACATTATAAACACACAAACGGCTGTAAACGCACACATTTAGCAGCAATATAAAAGAGGTTGTGCTGTTAGTCCGTCAGTGTTTGTCCGACTGTAACAGACGTAGTTTCAGTGTTTCTCAGAGGCAGAAGAGATTTAAAACAATTATAACGACGGTACTAATCAAAACAAAAAAACTGTAAATCAAGATCAGATCAAATATATATTCTACTGTTGCTATTAGACAGGCTTAATATAAATAAATATAATGCCACTGTTTCAAAATCAACTGTTATGAAGCTAACTGTGCTGTAGCATTACATCTTTTAGCTAACGTCCACAAAGCGGGTTTAATTAGTTTACTGTGAGCTGATGTGTAATATCTGAATGTGACGGAAAATAAACGACTGACGTCCAATAACAGTCCAACAACAGTCCAATAACAGTCTAATAACAGTCCAATAACAGTCCAACAACAGTCTAATAACAGTCTAATAACAGTCCAATAACAGTCTAATAACAGTCCAACAACAGTCCAATAATAGTCCAATAACAGTCTAATAACAGTCTAATAACAGTCCAATAACAGTCTAATAACAGTCCAACAACAGTCTAATAACAGTCTAATAACAGTCCAATAACAGTCTAATAACAGTCCAATAACAGTCTAACAACAGTCCAATAACAGTCCAATAACAGTCTAATAACAGTCTAATAACAGTCCAATAACAGTCTAATAACAGTCAGTCCAATAACAGTCCAACAACAGTCATAACATAATAACAGTCTAATAACAGTCCAATAACAGTCATAACAGTAAACAGTCCAACAACAGTCTAATAACAGTCTAATAACAGTCCAATAACAGTCTAACATAACAGTCCAACAACAGTCTAATAACAGTCTAATAACAGTCCAACAACAGTCTAATAACAGTCCAATAACGGTCAATAACGCAACAACAGTCTAATAACAGTCTAATAACAGTCTAATAACAGTCCAATAACAACAGTCTAATAACAGTCCAATAACAGTCTAATAACAGTCAATAACTCAACAACGTCCAATAACAGTCAATAATAATAACAGTCCAATAACAGTCTAATAACAGTCTAATAACAGTCTAATAACAGTCCAATAACAGTCTAATAACAGTCCAATAACAGTCTAATAACAGTCTAATAACAGTCCAATAACAGTTTAATAACAGTCCAATAACAGTCCAATAACAGTCTAATAACAGTCTAATAACAGTCTAATAACAGTCCAACAACAGTCTAATAACAGTCCAATAACAGTCCAATAACAGTATAATAACAGTCCAATAACAGTCCAACAACAGTCTAATAACAGTCCAATAACAGTCCAATAACAGTCCAACAACAGTCCAACAACAGTCCAACAACAGTCCAACAACAGTCCAACAACAGTCCAACAACAGTCTAATAACAGTCTAATAACAGTCCAACAAAGTCCAACAAAGTATAATAACGTCCAATAACGTCCAATAAGTCAATACAGTCAAACAGTAAGCAATAAGTCAAAACAGTCTAATAACAGTCAATAACAGTCTAACAACAGTCTAACAACAGTCTAACAACAGTCTAATAACAGTCTAATAACAGTCCAACAACAGTCCAACAACAGTCCAACAACAGTCTAATAACAGTCTAATAACAGTCCAATAACAGTCTAATAACAGTCCAATAACAGTCTAATAACAGTCTAATAACAGTCCAATAACAGTCCAACAACAGTCTAATAACAGTCTAATAACAGTCTAATAACAGTCCAATAACAGTTTAATAACAGTCCAATAACAGACCAATAACAGAAAAACTAAATCAGCTTTTGGTATTAAAATGTAAGGACCAAATAAACAAAACATTGTGATATTTTTACTATTAATTTTTATTTCAGGAGCCTCAATGTACATCAAATAAAATAAAATATAACATTTGACACAAAATGGCTCCTCTTCGCTCCCCCGTAATTCAAACCGTGGGCGAACTTTACTAATTTAGGTTAAATTAAACTACAAATGTGTTTAAATTAAATATAAGCAGCTCTGCCTCTGAGAACGACTTAAACTCGTTTACTTTAATCCGTCATTACTGAAAAGATTCATCTCAATAGTCGTCGTCCTGTTTGACTTTTGCAGACGTCCAGCTTATAGACCTTTTTTATTTTTGCTACATTAAGTTGTATTATATTATAAACCATAAATGATGTAGACCAACGACGTCCATGAAGAGCAGTTTCTGATAAATGTGTTAAAAAAAGCACAACGTATGATCTCCATAAGGACCTGTTCTCATTGTCTTTAATGCTTATTAACACAATATTTACTGCGTGTTGAAGGAGAACGGTACACTAGCAGCGTCTTTGCTTCCATTTTAAACATCGGGATGAAGGATACTTGAATAAATGCGACGGTGGTAACAATTAGCCTTCTCCCTATAATGAATGTATCAACCTAAAGACCAAATTATATGTGTCTTTTTGTTCTTTGTGTGTAATTTGTGCCTGTTTAAGAGTTTGGGTGTACTTTTCTTTGTGTGTTTGTGTGATCTGAAACTCCTGAATAACTTTATTAGTGCAGTAAATATTCAGGAGCTCGATGGTAAAGTCGTTAATAGTTTTACACTAAAAGACCAGAGTCCTCTACGTAAAGGAGTTGTGGCAATAACTATAGTGATCCCTGCCGTAGGCCCGTACGATAGTACGATCAACTGCTATTGCTAGGAAACTGCCAGCGGAGTTTTTGGCTAATAATGCTAGTTTTTGCTTCCATAAGAACAAAAATTAACTCAATTGACCCTTCCTAAGCCCCGCCCCTTTGAACTCTGTGCTCCAATGACAGTAGCTCAGCTGTTATTGGGGCAGTTTGCTGTTAGCTTATGCTACAGTGTTAGCATGTTGCCTGTTACCATAATATTCTAATATATTGTTTCTACGACTATAGAATATTCTACAGTGTTAGCATTATCACCTGACACAGTGTATGCTCATGTGTGCATAATATATATATAATATATATTATTAATTAATATATTAATATTAAAATTAATAATATTATTATTATTAATATATTATTATTAATACTATTATTAATATATTAATATTAATTATAATATATTAATAATAAAATTATTAGTAATATTAATATTAATATTATTATTAGTAATATAATAATATTAATATTATTATTAATATTATTATTATTACTATTATTATATTGTAATATAATATTATGTTAATATTATTAATATTAATAATATTATTATTAATATTATTATTAACATTATTATTATTATTATTATTCATATTATTATCATTATTATTATTATTACACTCCAGTCACAGAGCAAAGCATCTGTTTCTCTGAAGGTCAAATCTCTTGAATCTTTTAACATCACTTAAAGTTTTGAAGGTATTTCCAGAATCCTTAATTACCATCTGAATAACAAATATTCTCTTTACTTCTCAATAAAAACTCATTTTAACCCGTTTTCTTATACAAACAAAGATGGCGGCTGGAAACTGTTGCCATTTTTTCACAACACAATAAAAGTATAAACACATTATTGTGTATGAAAATGTGAAATAAGGAATATAATGTTAACAGAAAGAAATATAACTGACAATAAAACATTAACGTTTCTCGTTCAGTGTACGAATTGAATATAACGTATAGAGATTGTTAAATAAACATCTTTCTTTATTCTGCAGTGGATTGAATAATATCTTTTTATCCAGATAAACAGTCTGTTGTTAAACGATCACGCAGGTTTCCACATTAAAGTTTATTATCAATGTCACTATAAAGAATAAAAGTTATGCTAAAGTTAGCTACCTGCTACCTGCCTAGCTGTGGCGTAGTCCTTACGAATGATTTTCAACCTTTAACTGTCACAACTTTCTTTATAGGCTTCGATTGTGTTTCATGTCAGTGCCTCTGTGTGTGTGTGTGTGTGTGTAACTGTCTTAAAAGGGGTTTTCTATAGGATCTGCTTTGCATGTTATTCTTTATTATGTTTAATCTTTTAGTTTTTTATAAAATATCTGAGAATAATATGAGACGTGACTGTATGTGCGCTTTACGACAGGAGGCGATGTGTCCCAACACTACAGGCTTCACGGTTACAGGTGGTAACAAGGTGCAATAAAATGGAAACAGAAGAATAATTATTAATTTTGAGTGATGTGCCATTTTTCTTTCATTCCTGTTTTTATGTTTGTTTGCTTCTTTTTGTGTCTTTTATTTGTCTTAGATCTAAAATAAACACAGAAGTAGTTAACGTAGAACACTTTACGTTTATTCCAGTTACAGTTTTGTCTATAAAATGCTATATGAACATTATTATTTTGGATTACTGATGATAATAAATAAATTAACTCCGTGTTTGAGTTTAAAGTGTAAATGCTATCGGCGTGAGTAAGAAGCTAACGTTAGGCTATAAATTAACTACACGGCAGTCACATGACTTTAACGTCACCACAACTAAACTTCCAACTCGTAATTAAAATCTCCGAGATGTAAAGTTTGCGTTAGGATAGTTTGCAAGAACGCGACCATAAACACAACAATGCTGTAAACCATCGAACATAAACACCCAGTGACTTTGTTAGCTAAAATGCTAACAACTGAGAGAATCTGTTATTTGTCCGATGAAGGGACCCGGCCCCAAATAGAGAATGTAAAACTTTCACAGACAGGGTTCTTCTGCTCAGATATGCTATATGCTATGCTATGTCGAGGTTGACTGTTAAAAACTCCTTGTTGTAATCGTTTCTGTACGTAAACTTTCAGCTAACCTGAACAAAAGTGTTTAGCTGCTGAATGAAACTGAATGCTAAGCTAACGGTTTCGACAAACACAAGACGTCGGTCAGTCTTTTACCTCTAACTGTGAAAATAAATAATGTCTTTACATGGTTTGTCTCATTTAACGTTATATTAAAGTAGCCTCACAGATTGGTCTCTATCTGCAATATAAACAAATGTTTATCTGAAACTGATGTCTGACGTCTGACTCATCAATCGATCGGGAATATGTACCACGATGTTTGATCCGATCATTTTTGGAGCTCTGTTGATGGTTGAAGTCATTAAATGTGTGTCACAATGCTGTGTCTTCATTTATTTCCAGAACTGTGCTAATGCTAACAGATACCACTAATTTACCTTTAAGCCCCGCCCCCTTTTTGCTCTGCGCTCCAATAACAGTTGAGCTAGCCTCGGTCAGAACCTCGGGCACATATGCTACGTGCTAGGCTAATCTATGTTGAAAAGCTAAACACTAGCTACACCAATCACTAGCTAATTAATGTATTCCAACAAATTACCCAACAATAAATAATAATAATAATAAATAATAAATAATAATAATAATAATAATTAATAATAAATAATAATAATAAATAATAATTAAATAATAATAATAATAATAATAATAAATAATAAATAATAATAATAATAATTAATAATAATAATAAATAATAATAAGAATAATTAATAATAAATAATAATAATAATAACAAATAATAATAAGAATAATAATAAAAATGATAATAATTATTATTAATTATAATAATAATAAACAATACATAATAATTAATAAAAATAATAATAAATAATAATAATAATTAATAATAATAATAATTAGTAATAATAATAGTAATAATTAATAATAATAAATAATAATAATAATAAATAATAATAATAAATAATAATTAATAATAAATAATAATAATAATTATAACAATAAATAATAATTAATAATAAATAATAATTAATAATAAATAATAATTAATAATAAATAATAATAACAAATAATAATAATAATTAATAATAAATAATAATAATTAATAATAAATAATACATAATAATAATAATTAATAATACATAATAAATATAATAATAATAATAATAATAATATTAAACAGTTTTCAGTTTATTGAGTCTGAACAAGAAGAAAATGGAGAATATCATCAGATTTATCTCCTCACTGGATGAACTGAAGCTCTCAGCCAAAGTAAACACTGTTATTGATACAGAGTTCATCATTAACTTATTTGTACTTCCATCTATTTATCCTGTTCAGGGTCGCCTGTCCCAAAGTACATTAACGACCAGGACCCTGATCCATGCCAGCTGCTGCTAGCGTTAGCTTAGCTTGTTTCTCTGATTAAAATCCTTCATCCGTTAAAAAGTCAAAGATTTAAAAACAAACCTGAACAGTTTCATTCTTAACGTGAAGAAATACGACAATTGAAGAGTTTTTATTTCTGTAAATCAACAAACAACAACTGCGAACATCTTCAACTATTGTTACGATGTTTGTTACGATGTTTGTTACGATGTTTGTGACGCTTTTCATGAACGTAACTTCGTAGCTAGCTGGTAGTAAAACAAAGATCTAAACAGTGGGTTAGCGTTTATTGATTATAGATTATTGATTGAATCAACTACATATAGAACAGTTTATACACTGTTTATTGATTATAGATTATTGATTGAATCAACTACATATAGAACAGTTTATACACTGTTTATTGATTATAGATTACTGATTGAATCAACTACATATAGAACAGTTTATACACTGTTTATTGATTATAGATTATTGATTGAATCAACTACATATAGAACAGTTTATACACTGTTTATTGATTATAGATTACTGTTTGAATCAACTACATATAGAACAGTTTATACTCTGTTTATTGATTATAGATTACTGATTGAATTAACTACATATAGAACAGTTTATACTGTTTATTGATTATAGATTACTGATTGAATTAACTACATATAGAACAGTTTATACACTGTTTATTGATTATAGATTACTGATTGAATCAACTACATATAGAACAGTTTATACTCTGTTTATTGATTATAGATTACTGATTGAATTAACTACATATAGAACAGTTTATACTCTGTTTATTGATTATAGATTACTGATTGAATTAACTACATATAGAACAGTTTATACACTGTTTATTGATTATAGATTACTGATTGAATTAACTACATATAGAACAGTTTATACTCTGTTTAATGACACACAAACGTCTCCAGTTGACCTGAATCTTTCTGGGTTCAAACACACATATTTGTGATGCTGGTTACTGGAAACCTGCCCCCGACTCCGTTACAGCACAGCTGAGTCAGTCCAGGCTGTGTTTGTCCTCACTGACGAAACAGGCTAATGATTGATTGACTGATCATCAGCGGACAGAAGAGATATCGGTCAGTCACATTGCAGCTGTCAGAAACCTTTCAGTAAGAAGCAGTTTGTGTTTGTCAGGATGAGATCGGCTAGTTTTTCTGTGTTCGTGTTGGTTCTTCTCTTCATTCACTCTGAAACTGTGAGTTAACTTGTATTTTATCCTTGTACAAAAACATTAATATTGTCTGTATTTGTGTTTTATTACTTGTATCAGGGCTGCACGGTATAGTAAAAACACCATATTGATGTTTTATGATTATTTTGGTCTGTACCAAACAAACATTTGTCAGCGGGCACTACAGTCCTTCATTAAAATACTGTTTGTCAGACATTTTACCTTTATTGCAATATGCATATTGCTACTATTAACTGTGCAGCCCTAACTTTAATTTTAACCCTTTAAGATCCTCAGTTATATTGTTTCCATATTTAACCATTTATGACAAACAAATTTTTTGTATTTGTATTTTTATATTAAATCCAATAATTTTATCTTCCTGTAAAACAAAATGTGACGCCTGCTTACGTCAACATGAACTAACTGATTTCAACCAATAATATCCTGACATTCACCCATCAATCAATCTTTTAATCATTTTAATAATTTAACTATTAGTTAGCTAGCTAGCTAACAGCATGGCTGAGCTCACTGATTTCTGTTCAATGTCGGTGAAACTGGATCAATATTGTCTGGTTTTCCCTCCGACGTCCTCCGGCTGCTCTGCCTCAACTCCAATGTAGCTATGGTTAGTGTGCAACTGATCAGGACTCAGCAGCCTCACAGTGAACAATCAGAGGACAGTTTGATAACAGCGGTACCGAAGTGAATTATGGAGTTTCCTGATGGACTTTGTGCTAAAAGAAGCTAACTGTTGCTAATGTTAGATGTTGTTAGCTTGTGCAGCTAACATTAGCCAACTTAGCCGGGGTGTCAGGAGCCAAACCCAGCAATAAAATCTCTCTGATTTCCATTTCACCCGGGCTTTAAAAAGGATTTCCCACCATGCATTTCTGTTTGATGCTGCTTAGTCCAGGACAAAGATCGTACGTAGAATCCACAGTGAATGTAGATGATGTGAATAACTCCTGTATTATTATTTGGTCCAGCTGCAGACAGGTCAATCATTAACAGACCCGCAGGAAGCAGAACCAACAACCCGACCCACCCTCCTTCCGGTCACCAGCCCCGCACCCCCAACCCCTGCAGACCGAGACCAAGACCCGTTTCTGGGTCCGTCTGAGTGTCTGGAGAAGAAGTAAGTGCATATTGAGTTATTTACATTGACACAGAGGCTTTAGTAGCTATAATCTGTCCGTTATTATTCTTTAGGTTAACTCGTAATTCATGTCACCTGGTGTTTTGCGCTCCGTGGGAGCGTTGCATCGAAGGGACCTGCTCCTGTAAGCCGCCGTACTTATGTCCCGTCGACAACACCACCTTCGTCTGTGGGCGGGACCACAGAACCTACACCTCCTACTGCCAGGTAATAATACTGCAGCTGGTTGGAGGAGCATCAACTTGTTGTACACAAATTTGCGATGTTATTTCAGCATCATTTTGATCCGTTTATTGCCATTAAATTAAATGTTTATTCATACCACCGCTGTAAACCAGATTAAAGGGTGAATATTTGTGTTGCTTTTGGTGGGAATGCAGTGGGAGTGTCGCCCTTTCAACAGGTTAGTAAATGTCATTAAAGCAGTTGTTAAATCTGTTTTCCAGGTTATGGCTTACTCGTGCCGCGTCAAACGACCCACCATGTCTCACTTTGGGCAGAAGTGCGGAGGTTCGCTCTCACGGATACATTCAGGGCTCTGTAATATTTGTATTTATATAACTTCTGTCACCTTTAACAATCTCTCTCACCGCAGCACCTTATGAAAAGTTCACGAGTTCACGGGACCAAGAGACGGGAGTGGTAACGGTCAACCTTCCTCAGGCTGGAAGCACCAGTGCGGAGAGGTTGCTGGTGTGCTGGAAGCTGTGGAACATGGCGACTGCTAACGTCTTCTGCAAGGAGCACGGACATCGACTGTGAGAGGAGACATATTCATATAATGCGCACTAGGGATGAGACGATATGCGTTATTATCGCGATAAAAGTAGGGGTGTAATATTGTAACATAGCAGCGATATTGTATCAATACTCAAAAACACTGCATCGATATTCGTGTTTAAACCGCTAGTTAGCAGCGCTGTAAACCGATGGCATTATAATATCGCAATATATCGCGATATATTGAAGTGTAACTCGCCAGAACACACAGCCCTCGATAAAAGACACTCAGTTTAAAAAAAATCAATTCTTCTGTAAGCAAGCTAACGTTAGCTGGCAGTATTTCTTCCACGTTATAAAGCAAGATAACGTTATCCAGCTAAAAGCAGAATCAGACAATATGTTCCACAAGCTTTGCAGCAATGTTAGCTTTGGACTTTGTGTTGTTGTGATGGACGTTACAGGACCAGTAGCATAACCTCGTGAACTGCTCGAGAATAAAAGCAACAATAAGCCGACAGAGTTCGTGTGTTTACAGCGGAGCGGCGAAGGCTGATTTCATACAAGGCAAATCCCTGATGGCCACCCACGGCAGGCAGTTCCCAGACGAATGTGTTAGCGTCCGCTGCCAAGGTTACGAGAATTCCCTCGCTGAGTGTGTAATCTATGACAAGATCTCCCTTGGCAACAGGAAGGTCGCTACGATAACCTGTTACGACGAATCGAACGCACCAACAGGTGAGTACGTACTGGTTTTATTATCTTCCACTGACGATTGTAATAAATATTAAATATTATTGTCCTCTGACCGAAGCTCCGTTAGCTCTGTTTTCCTGTATTGTGACATTTGTTTGTGTTTTAGAGGACGAGTGTGACTTCACATGTGTAAACAGGAAGTGTGTGTCTCTGAACCAGACCTGTGACGGAGTCGATGACTGTGGCGACCGCAGCGACGAGATGTGCTGCAAAAGTAAGCCGAACACACAGATAAATATCTTTTGTAACCTTCAGTAGTTTGTCGGGTCTTTTTCACGATGTGTTTATCAGGTTGCAGGAACCATGCTTTCCGCTGTAAGACCGGCGTGTGCGTGGATCGAGACGCACTCGGAGACGGACAGATCGACTGTCTGGATGGCGAGGATGAATCAAAGAAACACACAATGGGCAACAGTGAGATACATACACGCTCTAACCATCAAGGTGAACGTAGTGCCAGTTGCGATGTTTTAGGCATGTAAAGTGGTTGTAAGCGGTTCTTGGTTCTGGTGTTAGTTTTCCCCACCAAGAACCAATTCTTTGACTGTCGAAACGCACAGGAACTGGTTTCCAGAGCAGGCACTCGCTCCGAACCAGCCCTCAAACTGCCTTAACAGACTCACACACTTTATAAACTCCATCCATATAATTTTGGAAATCACTGAAACTTTTGCTCTTTTTTTCTGATTGATTTCGGTTCTGTGTTCAATATAAAATTACAACCAATAACAGTTGATGATTTTCTGGTAATCCAACAGACTTTAAAGGCAAACTTTTTAAAAGTGACTAAAAGAGTTAAATTTAGGAAATAGGACAACAGTTGTTTGCTCTGTCTGCTGTTTTTATGTTGTTAATGAAGTAGTTTCTGACATTTTACCTCCATCAGTCTTCTTTTCTGCACCCTGTTTTCATTATTTGTAATATATTTCTGCTTCCCACAGAGCACGTGCGGTTGCATCCACTACCTGAAAACACAAGTACGCCTAAACAGCAGCAGGTTGAACCTTTGAGAGAAAACTATTGTTGTTGTTAGTGGCGGTGATGGTAGTGACATTTGTTTTTTTTCCTTCTATTTCAGAGTACGTCAGTCCCAAAGAAGGTACGTGACCTCAACAGTGACACTTACAGCAGGTCTGATGTTTTTAGATTACAGCTGAGATTAAGTCATCCAATCACATCTCTCTCTAGAAACGAGGATCAGCCGACATATTCTGGAGTCCTCGCTAATGTGTGGGATCCCCAACATGACCAATGTGGACGACGAGGAGGTGAACGAGCGAGGACGGAGCAGCCGAGTTAAGAGGGTTGTGGGGGGAGTCCCAGCGAAACCGGTCAGTTACAAACAATCTTTGTATGATCTTAGATCAGCTTCAGCTCCAGGACAGAAAACAACCGCTGGTTTATATGATGTTCCCGCTCTGCAGACTCAGATCCAGTGGCAGATTGCGCTGGAAGAGAACCGGAAGATCGACTGTGGGGGCGCGTATATCGGAGGATGCTGGGTAATCACTGCAGCTCACTGCGTCAGGTAGGATGATGTTTAACAGTCATAGACACTGGAGAGCTTTTATAAATAAGTTGGTTGAACAGATACAGTTCAAATAGTCTAATCCTCTAATGTCCAAACCCAAAATAGTGACTCGCTCTCTCTCTCAGTAGTGACGGTTATAGTCTCTCACCCGTCTCTCTCCATCAGACCCAACCCGTCTGCCTTCAGGGTGAAGTTTTCTCTCTGGAAGAAGTCCAGAGCTCAGGGCACGACTGACATCGTTCCTGTGGCAGACATTCACATCCACCCTAGGTATCTGTCTACCTGTCTATCTATCTGTCTATCTGTCTATCTGTCTATCTATCTATCTGTCTGTCTGTCTGTCTTACTGTTTTTAATCTCCTGCAGATACAACGCCAGCTCCTATGAGAACGACATCGCTCTGGTGGAGCTGGAGAAACTTCCCTTCCAGGAGAAATGTTTTGAGGACAACCCGGCCGTGAGCGCCGTCTGCGTTCCCTGGTCGACTCACCTGTTCCAGCCCAACCACACCTGCAGCATCTCCGGATGGGGACGAACCGCAGGTAACATTTGTGTATCACCGGACAGGTTTAACGCACTGCTTTACATCTGTGCGATCGCTATATTGCGGAGCTCAGTTAACAATACTGAAAGATTCAGACTGTAACTCGCTTAATTCTGAACCCATTTTCATGAATGTTGGTTTGTTATAAATGTGAGAAATCGAGAGCTGAGTAATTCCAACCAGTAACCATCATCAGGTTTGTTTATAACAAACCAAACACCATTAAAATCAGTGTAGGATTAAGTGAGTTACAGTCTGATTCTCTCTGTTGTTAACTAGCAGATCTGACCTCCACAATATGGCGACCGCGCAGACGCACTTCAAATCGATACGCAGCATCTACGTTTCTATATCTATAGTCATATCTAATAAAGAAGAACTGTAACTTCAGTGTAAATATCTAAACTTAGTTTTCACTATATTTTAATTGAATATTAAAGCACGTCATGGTTACAACCAATATTTTATTAAACCAAAGCAAACCAGATTAAGTAAATTAAAATGCCAATTAAGGAAATGTTAATACAAATTAATTCAGTAAATATATTTTAATATCAATATTATTAGAATTTAAAAAGAATATTAATTTTGTGACATTAAACTGAACCAAAGTGATATTTAGTGAAGAGAATTTATTTACATTGAACAAGCTACATAATCATGAGTCTTTAATGAGCTCGATTGGAAGTGTAAAGAGTCTGTTTATTGATTGATGTTTATTGATTGATGTTTATTGATCAATGCGTCTACAGACGGGAGATCAGCTCAGGTGTTGCTCTGGGCCAACGTGTCCCTCATCGCCGACTGTCAGAGCTTCTACAGAAATCGCTTCAAACCGGGAATGATGTGTGCAGGTGAGCGAGGCTCCACACACACACACACCCACACACACCACACACACACACACACACTGTGCTAATGTGTGTGTGTGTGTGTGTGTGCAGGTGATCTGGACGGCAGCGTGGACTCCTGTCAGGGTGACAGCGGAGGTCCTCTGGTGTGTAAGGATGAACTCGGGGTTTCCTACCTGTGGGGCATCGTCAGCTGGGGAGAGAGGTGTGGTCAGCCAGGATTCCCCGGAGTTTATACACAGGTAAAATATATATATTATTATATATTTATATTTATTTATTATTATATTATATTGTTATTTTCTCTCTCTGACAGGTTGCTCATTACTTTGAATGGATCAGACATCACACAAAGTGGCCTGCAGTCACCAAGTTCAACTCCTGATGAAGACGAACACACGTAGGATAAATACACTTTGTTTTTATTGTCGCTGACAAACTTTGAATAATAATAATAATTTGTTTATTGATTGTATCTCACTTTGTGTCCAATAAAACTTCAATAAAGTATATTTTTCTGTTTCTATGGCTGACAATATACAGCTTACTGTCTGTTTCTTACTGAAGTTTATTGAATTAACATTCTGCTCTGTTTTTCTGAATCATTTTTATTATTTATTATTGTATTCTTTATGTATGTTTTAGGCTCAGGGGCCTGAGAGCTGACACTGAACATGGAGAGTGTTTAAGTGATTGCAATATGTTTACGTAGTTTCTGTAACTATTGGAAAATAAACAGTAAAGATTCACGTTTGTAAGCTAATAAGTTAATTGATCGAGTGTATACAAGCTGCTAAATGCAGGATAAGAACTTGGAAAATGTATTTTTATTTCACAGTGTCTTTAATAAAGGCAACTGGTTGTGATAGAAAAACACATGTTTCAGAAACAAAACGTACAAAAATGTGCAAAAATGACATTTAACGTCGCAAGAAAGGGAATTAAACAAACAGTCTCAGGTGGAGCTCTGAGTCTGAGCCACCGGCAGCTGAAGGGCTCGACTCAACCTGCTGAGATCCGCCTCGACCTGCACACACACACACACACACACACACACACAGTCATTATTAACTGATCATGTCTCTCACACTCGGAGTAACGAGCAGGAAGAGCAGATGTGTGTGTGTGTGTGTGTTAACGACCTTCGCCAGCTCGTCTTTCAGCTCGTTGTATTTCTGAACGTTGAACTTCTGTCGAGAAGCTTTCTGGTGGAAGAAGTGAAGGGACTGACGATCCCTCACCTGCGGACAGATGAAATCCTGCACACACACACACACACACACACACACACATACACACACACACACACACACACACACAAATATTAAAATATTTCCAGTTAAATATAATTAAACAACAAAAAGCTGCTCGTGCCTGTTTGGTGAGGATGTAGTAGCCGAAGAAGATCATGCTAGTGGTGTAGGTGATGAAGTAGGTGACTGGTTCCATGACGTCCCACGCAAACACATACCTGCACACACACACACACACACACACACACACACACACACAGTTACAGGATACCTGAGGACAGTGAACTCAGGATGTGTGTGTGTGTGTGTGTTTTATTACCAGGTGAGGTAACCCAGGAATCCTCCCTGCAGGGACAGGTAGGCCAGCCCCACCCAGCCCAGGACTGAGGCTCTGGTGTCTGCCTCCCGCGCCATCTCCACTCTCAACTGAACACACACACACACACACACACACACACACACACACACACACAAGTATATTGATATTGTTGTAGGACCATTTGTAGTTTGACTGGCAATTAACAATAGCAGCCGGTAGTCAGAGCTAACTGAGCTAACTGAGCTAATCAGCCATAAGAAGCTGCTGCCAGACTCTGTTTGTCCACTGGAGCTCTTACAGTCACTAGAAGCACATTCGTGACTGTTTGTAAAAGTTTCTGTGTGGAAGATTCTTGTGCTGTAACGTTAGCTAAGCTAGCGGCTCAGAGAGGCTAACTCTCCAGTGTCTGTGGCAGAGCGTGTCAGGCTAACGGCTACGTAGGAGGTCGCAGTCTGCAGAGGGGAGACGTTGGTTTTCAGTGTGTGTTATTGCAGTATTAGTCTACACTCATCTGGATAAGCCGGCGAGCACTGTGAGAGTCATGTTCTTTGACTTCATCCGTCCGGCTCTACTGGGGAGAAGATGGCTGCGATGCAGGTGGAGGCCCCCATCGTGTCCTGGATGGGTGATTACCTGACGGGCAGACCACAGTACGTACGCCTACTGAACTGTGTGTCTGACAGGGTGGTCAGCAACCCACAGGGGACTGTCCTCTCTCCCTTCCTCTTCACCCTCTTCACCTCAGACTTCAACTACTGCACCGAGTCCTGCCACCTTCAGAAGTTTTCTGATGACTCAGCAATAGTTGGCTGCATAGATAAGGGTGATGACAGTGAATATAGGACTGTGGTGGGCAACTTTGTCACTTGGACTGAGCTGAATCATCTACAGCTCAATGTGACAAAGACAAAGGAGCTCATAGTGGATCTGAGGAGGGCAAAAACACCAGTGACCCCTGTTTCCATCCAGGGGGTCCCTGTGGACACTGTTGAGTATAAGTACCTGGGGGTGTACTTTAATAATAAGTTGGACTGGACCAGAAACACCGAGGCTGTCTACAAAAAGGGCCAAAGCCTCTTTTTCCTAAGGAGGCTGAGGTCCTTTAACATCTGCTGGACGATGCTGAGGATGTTCTATGAGTCTGTTGTGGCCAGTGTGATCTTCTTCACTGTCACATGCTGGGGCAGTGGGCTGAGGGTCGCTGACAACAACAGACTAAACAAACTGATCAGGAGGGCCGGTGATGTCGTGGGGGAGGAGCTGGACACCCCTGAAGACCGTGGCAGAGAGGAGGAACAATGTCTCTCACCCTCTCTACGACACACTGGCCCAGCAGAGGAGCACCTTCAGCAGAAGACTCCTCTCACCCAGATGCACCACAGAGCGCCACAGGAAATCATTCCTGCCTGTGGTCATCAATCTCTACAACGCCTCCCTCAGAGAGTCAGACACCCCCCCTCTGTAATCTGACCTCAAACACAGACAACCACTTCTGCACTTTCTTCTTTCTTGCACATTTTCACTACACTTTACCTCGTGTACATAGATATGTTCTTAATAATATTATATGTTGTATGTAGATTAGGAGTTGTAACAGAATTGATTACCGTCTCCAGCGGCTGCAGCTCCAGTCGCAGCTCTTCCTGTCGGAGTTGCAGCTCTCTGTGTTTGATGAGTCGCTGTTGAGGAAGACTCAGAGCCGAGTGCAGCAGGTGGACGATGTACTTCATATCATCGGGACCGAGCATGTGTTCATGGGACGACCCTGACGGACACACAAACACACGAGCTACTGATACTGACCCTGCTTCCTGTCTTTATGCTAAGCTAACCAAACACACACACACACACACACACACACACACACACACACACTGTACCTTGTCCAAAAGAGCAAACGTTGTGTGTGACGTCATTGATGACCAGTTGAAAATCTTTGTGTAAAACAGTTTCCATGCAGGTGCACGAGGAGATTCTCTGTCCGTCTGAGGGAGGAAATAAAGTTTTTACAACGCGAGGACTATTGACACTTCCTAAGCCCCGCCCCTTTTTTGCTCTGTGCTCCAATCACAGTTGAGCAACCTTTCCCGTTTACTGTTAGCAGCTACGTGTGCGTTTACCTCCGTTGAGCAGGCTAACGGTGTGCACGCTGGCGTCCTTGGCTGTGATGTCACGCAGCAGGTCACCCACCGTGGTCAACATCGGCGTCAGCGTGAAACGATGCTGCTGACCCGCAGGGAGGCGCACGGAGAGGACGGGGCGACCGAGGCTGTAACGAATAGACACATCTGAGAGAGAGAGAGAGAGAGAGAGAGAGAGAGAGAGAGACAGAGAGAGAGAGACAGAGAGAGAGAGAGAGAGAGAGAGAGGGAGATTTTGATTTTTGAACAATACTTTATTTACATTTAACTAACTGTAACAAACAGTTACACAATCAATAGATCAGTTGAGGAAGGATGTGAACTTTAACTCTCCACCGGTCACCCGGCACAACAGCTCCTCATGAGCCCACTGCTGCTCAAACACATCTGTATTCCCTGTGACCCTGTGGAAGCAAAACTCCAGCCTCAGTCTGGCCTTCACATTGTACCTCCACAGGGTCACAGGGTCAAGGGTCGGCCCACCCTGCAGTCTGTCCCTACGAGTCAGGTATATCGACATTTTAGCCTCACCAATTAAAAAGTTTAGGAGTCGACACTTTACTTTTTCTGTTTTTTTAAAACCAACTCCACAAATAAAAACAGGGGCAGTAAAAATGACACCAAATAGATTAAAAACACGAGTTAAAACGTTAAAAATGTCTGCCAATCTCCTGCACTCAGTAAAAACATGGAAAATGTTCTCAGTCAGTCCACAGAATGGGCACTCCTTTACAACACTGTGATTAAGAACAGATAAAAAGGCATTGGTGGCAATGGCACCATGTAAAATCCTCCACTGGAGATCTCCAGTTCTTTTTTTAGAGGAGGTTTGTATAATGTTCTCCACTGGGGGCTCAGCCCACCCAGCCTCTCAGTCCACACACACTGCGCTCTGTCACACAGGCGAGTTTTGTGGATAGTTTTTACACAGTTTGTGTACAGAGTTTTTTTGTCAGTCTTGTGTAGGCTCAATGTACTCCCATCATTGTGTCTCAGGAGGGGGCCGCTGAGCTCTGTGAAACCAGGGCACAAGTAGATCTCGGGATAAGGGTCTGTGGGGTCCGGCTCAGCCTCTCCCCTGCCGTATTTGAGGAGAAGGATTCTCTCCTTCTCCGTCAGCCTCCTCCTCCAGAGCTCTAGGCTCCTCTGCGTCAGCCGGACAGAGCGCACCCCCAGCACAGAGCCCAGAGAGTGGACATCTGTGAGCTCTGGTCCTGCTGCATCTATCAGTTGTTTGAGGCAGACAACTCTTGAGCTGCACAGCACCCCCATCAGCCCAGGCACAGTGCTGCAGCACACGTCCATCTTTGCACCACAGATTATAGGCTCCTTTAATAACCAGTGCAGAGAGTTACACTTCTCACTTCTTTTACATTTAAAAAGCCCCCAGGATTTAAAAAACACCCTGATAAAAAGGAGGCAACCCACCTAACTTTAAGAATTTAAAATCAGTTAAAAACAGAGCAGCATCCAGCCCCAGGTTATTGACACGCCTGAGTATGCAGCTGGCCACGTCTCTCCACACCAGATCTTCAGGTCCAGTCAGATACTTTTGAATGAACTGGAGCCTGAAGGTGGCTGTCCTGCTAGCCAGGTGGACCAGGCCCTGGCCCCCTCATCTCTGGATAAAAACAATACAGACTGTGGTATCCAGTGCAATTTGTTCCAGAAGAAATTGACAATCTTCACCTGGATCTGGGCAATGAGACCTGTTGGAGGGTCCAGACAAGCTAACCGGTGCCATAACATGGAGGCCACCAGATTGTTTAAAATTAGGACCCTCCCTCTAAAAGATATTTGTGGGTGAAGCCACCTCCACTTAGCCAGTTTGTTATCTACTGTTTCTAAAATGTTTTCCCAGTTTTTTTTTCAATGTCGCTGTTCCCGAGATAAATACCGAGATACTTTAAGCCTTCTCTTCTCCATATCAGGCTTTGAGGGAGAACAGGGAGGCCCTCCCGCCATTCACCAACAGCAAGAGCCTCGCTCTTCCTCCAGTTCACCCTCGCAGCCGACACAACAGAAAACTTCTCGATTACAGAATTTAAAACACACACATCCTGTTGATCTTTGATAAAAACAACGACATCGTCAGCATAAGCAGATAAAACAACACTACTGTTAAAACCAGGTAAAAACAGGCCTCGAACAGATGATCTTATCTTTTGTAGGAGGGGTTCCAGGGAGAGTGCATAGAGCATCCCAGACAGGGCACAGCCCTGTCGGACGCCTCTATGCACTCTAAAAAGGAGCACACAAGCCACCATTAAACTTTAGCACACTCTCAATGTCACTGTACAACACCTTGATCTTGGCTATGAGACCAGCGCTGAACCCAAACCTCTCCATGACCTTCCAAAGGAAGTCGTGTTCAACGCGGTCAAAAGCCTTTTCTTGATCTAATGAGATCAATCCAGTGTTTATGCCTAATGAACTGGAGACCTCCAAAACATCCCTAATGAGGTAGATATTATCTACCATAGACCTGCCGGGCACACAGTACGTCTGGTCCCGGTGGAGAATCTGCTCCATGGTTCCTTTCAGCCTATTGGCCAGGACTTTGGACAGTATTTTGTAGTCAGTGCAGAGGAGAGAGACAGGACGCCAGTTTCTGATTTCTTGCAAATTGCCTTTCTTGGGCAAGAGGGTAATTACGGCTCTCCGACATGAGAGTGGCATTGACCCAGACACCAGGCTCTCATTAAAAACATCTATGAGGTCATGGGCCAAGATGTCCCAGAAGGCTTTGTAGAACTCTACAGTGAGGCCGTCGATGCCTGGAGCCTTTCGTCCCTGCATGCTCTGCAGTGCCGCGTAGAGCTCTTGTGGAGTCAGTGGGCTGTCGAGCTGCTGGTTAGCCTCTCTAGACACCTGAGGAAGTCCACCACAGACCTCCTCCATCAGTTCTTCGTTCTCCTTGAACTCACTCTCAAACAATGAGGCGTAAAACTCCACAGCTCTTTGCCTTATCAGGCCTGGCTCTGTCAGCTCTTGCCCTGTCTCAGAGAGCAGAGAGTGAATTTGTCTCCTCTGCCCTTGTTTCTTCTCAAGCCCAAAGAAGAAACTCGATGGAGCATCCATCTCCGTGATGTTTTGAACCCGGGACCGGACCAGCGCACCCTGTACTTTAGTGTCCAGCAGGTTGGCTAAAGCCATCTTTTTTAGTCTTGAGGATTTCAATATATCCTCGATTTCCTGTGGACTCACTTGTACACTCGAGATCCACAATATCAGTCTCCAGATCTCTGATAGATCTGGTGATGTCGCGTGTGACATTGAGCGTGTGCTGCTGACATAAAAGTTTAATTTGAACCTTTCCATGGTCCCACCACTGCCTCAGACTGACAAACTCGGTTTTTTTCTGTTTAAAATCATTCCAAAAATAACTTAAAGCCTCCTTGAAAGATTTATCAACAGTTAAAACAGAGTTAAAATGCCAATAGGCACTTTTGGGTAAAATGTTTCTGATAAAAACATTACATAAAACCAAAGAATGATCAGTAAAACCAACTGGTAAAATCTTACACATTTTAACAACACTGACTCTGTGCTTAAAAACATAAAACGATCAAGTCTGGCCAAAGAGATTCTGTTTTCTCTAACGTGGGACCATGTATACTGTCTGCAGCCTGTGTGCATCCTTCTCCACACGTCCACCAGGCCATGGGAGGAGACCAGCTGCCTCAAGGCATGCTGGGATACTGGATGAGGCTCTGCATGGTTGCGATCTAAAATCTCATTTTCAGTACAATTAAAATCCCCACCCACAAATAAATAATCCTCCGGGCCACAGCTGTTTAAAATATCATTCATATTTTCAAAGAAGTGTTTCCTCTCTGCACCGTTGTTTGGAGCATAAATGTTGATTAAAAACCACATTAAAATGTTCAAAACGAGCTCTGACTAAAAGACACCTCCCCTCCACAACATGCCTGACCTCCAGAGAGGTTGGAGTAAAACCTCTGGAGAACAGGAAGCCCACTCCTCCACTGAGGGTGGTGTTATGGCTTAAAATCAGTTCTCCTTCCCATTCTCTGTTCCAGTCTGCCTCGTTTCCAACATCACTGTGAGTTTCTTGTAGAAACAGAACATCAATATGTTTCATTTTAGCCGTTTCAAACACTACTGCTCTCTTTCTTGTTTCTCTGGCACCATTGACATTCAGACTGCCCACTTTAAAAACATTCATAATGATGGAGATGTTAAGAACAAGACTAAAAACAATCAATGAAATAAATAAGAATAAAATCCCTACATTCACCATCATTAAAAACTGAGTTGTTTTCTGACTTTAATAATCAGTTTTTTCAGTCTGAATATTTCTTGGTCAGTCAGCTCTGACTCTGCTCTGTGTTTCACAGTATACCTGGCTGAGTTATAGAAACCCTGCATATCAGGGAAGTACTGCTCTAACACTGGCTTCCTCATCCCTTTGGTCTGTTGTAAAAAAAGACTTCAGTACATTGGCAGTATACACCTGAGCAGCAGCCTGCTGAGTGTGAGACAGGTCACTGCTGTCAGACACACACCCTTCACTGTCACTGCTGTCAGATAGAGCTGCTCTGTTCTCTGCAGCACTCGGTTTACCGGCCAGACGTCCGGCTTTACCACCCACCTCCACGGTCAACATGCTTCTCCTCTTACTGCGCTGTTTAAGAGGAGCAGACCCCACCCAGACTCACAGGCCTCCATCTCTTCAGCCTCAGCTACTGTGCTCCCCTCACTCAGCTCACCTGCTAGTTTACCTGTCTCACACGACTCACCTACAGCCTCACCTGCCTCTCTCACCTTACCTGCTTCACACTGTTTACCAACGACCTCAAATCCTTCACACAACTCACCTGTTCTTTTACCTGCCTCACCCAACTCACCTACAACCTCACCTGCCTCACCCAACTCACCTACAACCTCACCTGCCTCTTTCACCCCACCTGGTTCACCTACCTCTTCTAGTTCACCTGTTACTTTACCTGCCTCACCCACTTCACCAGGAACCTCACCTGCCTCTCCACCGACACCTGTTTCACCCACATCCTCGACCAATTCACCTGCACCTTTATCTAAAATACCACCTGTCACCCCCACCTTACCTGTCACCTCACCCGTTTCCCCTCCCACCTCCTCCCTCTCACTACTCACCTCAGTGCTCCCTCCAGCCTGGCTCTGCATCTCTTCCACCTGTTTCTCTGCAGCTCCTGCTTCTTTTTCTTGCCCCTGCGGCACCGGCCCCCCACCGGCCACCGCGGCCGACCGCCGCACCGCCGGAACGGGCCGGCGGTCGGCCGCGGCAGCGGCGGGTACCGCCCGAATCCCCGCAGGAGCAGGCGGCGCGGGCGCGGCAGCCGCCGCCGCCGCGCCCGCGGCAGCCGCCGCACCGCGGCTCGGACAGGCCTTAATCAAATGTCCCTCTTCGCCACATCCGAAACATTTCACAGTGGATGATGTTGCAAAGAGAATGTACTCAAAATCATCCACACGGACTCTGAACCGATAATCAAACTCTTCATTTTTGTTGTTGAGCAACATGAAGAGCTGTCTGCGGTGAGACACTACATGTCTCAGGAGGGGAGACTTACAGCCCGACAACACTTTTCTTATGGGTGACACCACCTTTCCATGTCTGGACAGCTCTTTAATTAAGAATTCATCACTAATGAACGGGGGAACATTTGACAGAGTGATCCTTGTAGCCGGCTGTATCAGCGGTATCACCGGCTCAAACATCCCATTCACCGTAATGCCCGTCTCCACCAACCTGTTCACCTGTTCCACCTTCTCCAGGAACAGAACCACCGCACTGTTCATCCGGGCAGCGGACTTCACAGAGCCGTGCCCGATGATTTCCCCACGGCCAGTGCTACCTCCCTCCACCCTGCACGGAGAGCCGGCTCCGGTTTTAATACCGTGCTTCCGTGTCAGCCTGGAGAAAACGCTGCTGGACGCCATACCGCGCCTCAGAGCGAGGCTGACAAACAACAAACAAACACTAAACTAACCAACAAACAACCAAACACCAACCAAAACAACACTAAACTAACACAACTACATTCACAAACACAACACAACGAAAATATACCGAAAGAAAGAAATAGAAAGAGAGAAAAACACTCAATTTCATCCAACTCTTCCACTCACACTCCACTCAGAGAGAGAGAG